>NW_022588738.1:0-10594 GCF_009834535.1 Camelus ferus | reverse complement strand
AATCGAGTTGGAGCGGTACTCCCATTATAGATTATGAAAGGAGTTTGCACCTGAAAAGAAACTTGTTTTCCCAACAAGCTAGGTGAGGACGGTTCTCACACAATTTATCTCCACGAACTGAGCAAGTGGAGAGACGTTCGTTCATCTAGCACCAAGGGAACGGGTTGCAGAGACATTTCATTCTTCTTTTTCTTGCTTTCCTCAGCCATACGCTGGAGCCTCTAAAAAGGTTTGACATGTGTTCCTGTGCACGTTTTTCATTTCCAACTGCTAAAACACATGCAGGTTTTGCAGCCTAGTTACCTCCCCATATATATGCAGGAATGGAGTTTGCAACTGAAAAAAACTTTGTTGTTCCCAACAAGCTAGGTGAAAGGTACGGCTTTCCACACACACTTATCTCTCAGAACTGAGCAAGTGGAGAGACGTTCGTTCATCTAGCACCAAGGGAACGGGTTGCAGGAGACACTTTTTCTCTGCTTTCTCAGTCGTTTCCTAGTGCCGGGTTGAAGTTCCTGCAGTTTTCACTGTAAAACCGAGTTGGAGCTAGTACCTCCCCATATATGTATGGAATGGAGTTTGCAACTGAAAAGAAACTTTGTGTTCCCAACAAGCTAGGTGAAGGACGGCTTTCACACACACTTATCTCTCAGAACTGAGCAAGTGGAGAGACGTTCGTTCATCTAGCACCAAGGGAACGGGTTGCAGGAGACACTTTTTCTCTGCTTTCTCAGTCTGTTTCCTAGTGCCGGTTTGAAGTTCCTGCAGTTTTCACTGTAAAACCGAGTTGGAGCTAGTACCTCCCCATATATATGTATGGAATGGAGTTTGCAACTGAAAAGAAACTTTGTGTTCCCAACAAGCTAGGTGAAGGACGGCTTTCACACACACTTATCTCTCAGAACTGAGCAAGTGGAGAGACGTTCGTTCATCTAGCACCAAGGGAACGGGTTGCAGGAGACACTTTTTCTCTGCTTTCTCAGTCTGTTTCCTAGTGCCGGTTTGAAGTTCCTGCAGTTTTCACTGTAAAACCGAGTTGGAGCTAGTACCTCCCCATATATATGTATGGAATGGAGTTTGCAACTGAAAAGAAACTTTGTGTTCCCAACAAGCTAGGTGAAGGACGGCTTTCACACACACTTATCTCTCAGAACTGAGCAAGTGGAGAGACGTTCGTTCATCTAGCACCAAGGGAACGGGTTGCAGGAGACACTTTTTCTCTGCTTTCTCAGTCTGTTTCCTAGTGCCGGTTTGAAGTTCCTGCAGTTTTCACTGTAAAACCGAGTTGGAGCTTAGTACCTCCCCATATATATGTATGGAATGGAGTTTGCAACTGAAAAGAAACTTTGTGTTCCCAACAAGCTAGGTGAAGGACGGCTTTCACACACACTTATCTCTCAGAACTGAGCAAGTGGAGAGACGTTCGTTCATCTAGCACCAAGGGAACGGGTTGCAGGAGACACTTTTTCTCTGCTTTCTCAGTCTGTTTCCTAGTGCCGGTTTGAAGTTCCTGCAGTTTTCACTGTAAAACCGAGTTGGAGCTAGTACCTCCCCCATATATATGTATGGAATGGAGTTTGCAACTGAAAAGAAACTTTGTGTTCCCAACAAGCTAGGTGAAGGACGGCTTTCACACACACTTATCTCTCAGAACTGAGCAAGTGGAGAGACGTTCGTTCATCTAGCACCAAGGGAACGGGTTGCAGGAGACACTTTTTCTCTGCTTTCTCAGTCTGTTTCCTAGTGCCGGTTTGAAGTTCCTGCAGTTTTCACTGTAAAACCGAGTTGGAGCTAGTACCTCCCCATATATATGTATGGAATGGAGTTTGCAACTGAAAAGAAACTTTGTGTTCCCAACAAGCTAGGTGAAGGACGGCTTTCACACACACTTATCTCTCAGAACTGAGCAAGTGGAGAGACGTTCGTTCATCTAGCACCAAGGGAACGGGTTGCAGGAGACACTTTTTCTCTGCTTTCTCAGTCTGTTTCCTAGTGCCGGTTTGAAGTTCCTGCAGTTTTCACTGTAAAACCGAGTTGGAGCTAGTACCTCCCCATATATATGTATGGAATGGAGTTTGCAACTGAAAAGAAACTTTGTGTTCCCAACAAGCTAGGTGAAGGACGGCTTTCACACACACTTATCTCTCAGAACTGAGCAAGTGGAGAGACGTTCGTTCATCTAGCACCAAGGGAACGGGTTGCAGGAGACACTTTTTCTCTGCTTTCTCAGTCTGTTTCCTAGTGCCGGTTTGAAGTTCCTGCAGTTTTCACTGTAAAACCGAGTTGGAGCTAGTACCTCCCCATATATATGTATGGAATGGAGTTTGCAACTGAAAAGAAACTTTGTGTTCCCAACAAGCTAGGTGAAGGACGGCTTTCACACACACTTATCTCTCAGAACTGAGCAAGTGGAGAGACGTTCGTTCATCTAGCACCAAGGGAACGGGTTGCAGGAGACACTTTTTCTCTGCTTTCTCAGTCTGTTTCCTAGTGCCGGTTTGAAGTTCCTGCAGTTTTCACTGTAAAACCGAGTTGGAGCTAGTACCTCCCCATATATATGTATGGAATGGAGTTTGCAACTGAAAAGAAACTTTGTGTTCCCAACAAGCTAGGTGAAGGACGGCTTTCACACACACTTATCTCTCAGAACTGAGCAAGTGGAGAGACGTTCGTTCATCTAGCACCAAGGGAACGGGTTGCAGGAGACACTTTTTCTCTGCTTTCTCAGTCTGTTTCCTAGTGCCGGTTTGAAGTTCCTGCAGTTTTCACTGTAAAACCGAGTTGGAGCTAGTACCTCCCCATATATATGTATGGAATGGAGTTTGCAACTGAAAAGAAACTTTGTGTTCCCAACAAGCTAGGTGAAGGACGGCTTTCACACACACTTATCTCTCAGAACTGAGCAAGTGGAGAGACGTTCGTTCATCTAGCACCAAGGGAACGGGTTGCAGGAGACACTTTTTCTCTGCTTTCTCAGTCTGTTTCCTAGTGCCGGTTTGAAGTTCCTGCAGTTTTCACTGTAAAACCGAGTTGGAGCTAGTACCTCCCCATATATATGTATGGAATGGAGTTTGCAACTGAAAAGAAACTTTGTGTTCCCAACAAGCTAGGTGAAGGACGGCTTTCACACACACTTATCTCTCAGAACTGAGCAAGTGGAGAGACGTTCGTTCATCTAGCACCAAGGGAACGGGTTGCAGGAGACACTTTTTCTCTGCTTTCTCAGTCTGTTTCCTAGTGCCGGTTTGAAGTTCCTGCAGTTTTCACTGTAAAACCGAGTTGGAGCTAGTACCTCCCCATATATATGTATGGAATGGAGTTTGCAACTGAAAAGAAACTTTGTGTTCCCAACAAGCTAGGTGAAGGACGGCTTTCACACACACTTATCTCTCAGAACTGAGCAAGTGGAGAGACGTTCGTTCATCTAGCACCAAGGGAACGGGTTGCAGGAGACACTTTTTCTCTGCTTTCTCAGTCTGTTTCCTAGTGCCGGTTTGAAGTTCCTGCAGTTTTCACTGTAAAACCGAGTTGGAGCTAGTACCTCCCCATATATATGTATGGAATGGAGTTTGCAACTGAAAAGAAACTTTGTGTTCCCAACAAGCTAGGTGAAGGACGGCTTTCACACACACTTATCTCTCAGAACTGAGCAAGTGGAGAGACGTTCGTTCATCTAGCACCAAGGGAACGGGTTGCAGGAGACACTTTTTCTCTGCTTTCTCAGTCTGTTTCCTAGTGCCGGTTTGAAGTTCCTGCAGTTTTCACTGTAAAACCGAGTTGGAGCTAGTACCTCCCCATATATATGTATGGAATGGAGTTTGCAACTGAAAAGAAACTTTGTGTTCCCAACAAGCTAGGTGAAGGACGGCTTTCACACACACTTATCTCTCAGAACTGAGCAAGTGGAGAGACGTTCGTTCATCTAGCACCAAGGGAACGGGTTGCAGGAGACACTTTTTCTCTGCTTTCTCAGTCTGTTTCCTAGTGCCGGTTTGAAGTTCCTGCAGTTTTCACTGTAAAACCGAGTTGGAGCTAGTACCTCCCCATATATATGTATGGAATGGAGTTTGCAACTGAAAAGAAACTTTGTGTTCCCAACAAGCTAGGTGAAGGACGGCTTTCACACACACTTATCTCTCAGAACTGAGCAAGTGGAGAGACGTTCGTTCATCTAGCACCAAGGGAACGGGTTGCAGGAGACACTTTTTCTCTGCTTTCTCAGTCTGTTTCCTAGTGCCGGTTTGAAGTTCCTGCAGTTTTCACTGTAAAACCGAGTTGGAGCTAGTACCTCCCCATATATATGTATGGAATGGAGTTTGCAACTGAAAAGAAACTTTGTGTTCCCAACAAGCTAGGTGAAGGACGGCTTTCACACACACTTATCTCTCAGAACTGAGCAAGTGGAGAGACGTTCGTTCATCTAGCACCAAGGGAACGGGTTGCAGGAGACACTTTTTCTCTGCTTTCTCAGTCTGTTTCCTAGTGCCGGTTTGAAGTTCCTGCAGTTTTCACTGTAAAACCGAGTTGGAGCTAGTACCTCCCCATATATATGTATGGAATGGAGTTTGCAACTGAAAAGAAACTTTGTGTTCCCAACAAGCTAGGTGAAGGACGGCTTTCACACACACTTATCTCTCAGAACTGAGCAAGTGGAGAGACGTTCGTTCATCTAGCACCAAGGGAACGGGTTGCAGGAGACACTTTTTCTCTGCTTTCTCAGTCTGTTTCCTAGTGCCGGTTTGAAGTTCCTGCAGTTTTCACTGTAAAACCGAGTTGGAGCTAGTACCTCCCCATATATATGTATGGAATGGAGTTTGCAACTGAAAAGAAACTTTGTGTTCCCAACAAGCTAGGTGAAGGACGGCTTTCACACACACTTATCTCTCAGAACTGAGCAAGTGGAGAGACGTTCGTTCATCTAGCACCAAGGGAACGGGTTGCAGGAGACACTTTTTCTCTGCTTTCTCAGTCTGTTTCCTAGTGCCGGTTTGAAGTTCCTGCAGTTTTCACTGTAAAACCGAGTTGGAGCTAGTACCTCCCCATATATATGTATGGAATGGAGTTTGCAACTGAAAAGAAACTTTGTGTTCCCAACAAGCTAGGTGAAGGACGGCTTTCACACACACTTATCTCTCAGAACTGAGCAAGTGGAGAGACGTTCGTTCATCTAGCACCAAGGGAACGGGTTGCAGGAGACACTTTTTCTCTGCTTTCTCAGTCTGTTTCCTAGTGCCGGTTTGAAGTTCCTGCAGTTTTCACTGTAAAACCGAGTTGGAGCTAGTACCTCCCCATATATATGTATGGAATGGAGTTTGCAACTGAAAAGAAACTTTGTGTTCCCAACAAGCTAGGTGAAGGACGGCTTTCACACACACTTATCTCTCAGAACTGAGCAAGTGGAGAGACGTTCGTTCATCTAGCACCAAGGGAACGGGTTGCAGGAGACACTTTTTCTCTGCTTTCTCAGTCTGTTTCCTAGTGCCGGTTTGAAGTTCCTGCAGTTTTCACTGTAAAACCGAGTTGGAGCTAGTACCTCCCCATATATATGTATGGAATGGAGTTTGCAACTGAAAAGAAACTTTGTGTTCCCAACAAGCTAGGTGAAGGACGGCTTTCACACACACTTATCTCTCAGAACTGAGCAAGTGGAGAGACGTTCGTTCATCTAGCACCAAGGGAACGGGTTGCAGGAGACACTTTTTCTCTGCTTTCTCAGTCTGTTTCCTAGTGCCGGTTTGAAGTTCCTGCAGTTTTCACTGTAAAACCGAGTTGGAGCTAGTACCTCCCCATATATATGTATGGAATGGAGTTTGCAACTGAAAAGAAACTTTGTGTTCCCAACAAGCTAGGTGAAGGACGGCTTTCACACACACTTATCTCTCAGAACTGAGCAAGTGGAGAGACGTTCGTTCATCTAGCACCAAGGGAACGGGTTGCAGGAGACACTTTTTCTCTGCTTTCTCAGTCTGTTTCCTAGTGCCGGTTTGAAGTTCCTGCAGTTTTCACTGTAAAACCGAGTTGGAGCTAGTACCTCCCCATATATATGTATGGAATGGAGTTTGCAACTGAAAAGAAACTTTGTGTTCCCAACAAGCTAGGTGAAGGACGGCTTTCACACACACTTATCTCTCAGAACTGAGCAAGTGGAGAGACGTTCGTTCATCTAGCACCAAGGGAACGGGTTGCAGGAGACACTTTTTCTCTGCTTTCTCAGTCTGTTTCCTAGTGCCGGTTTGAAGTTCCTGCAGTTTTCACTGTAAAACCGAGTTGGAGCTAGTACCTCCCCATATATATGTATGGAATGGAGTTTGCAACTGAAAAGAAACTTTGTGTTCCCAACAAGCTAGGTGAAGGACGGCTTTCACACACACTTATCTCTCAGAACTGAGCAAGTGGAGAGACGTTCGTTCATCTAGCACCAAGGGAACGGGTTGCAGGAGACACTTTTTCTCTGCTTTCTCAGTCTGTTTCCTAGTGCCGGTTTGAAGTTCCTGCAGTTTTCACTGTAAAACCGAGTTGGAGCTAGTACCTCCCCATATATATGTATGGAATGGAGTTTGCAACTGAAAAGAAACTTTGTGTTCCCAACAAGCTAGGTGAAGGACGGCTTTCACACACACTTATCTCTCAGAACTGAGCAAGTGGAGAGACGTTCGTTCATCTAGCACCAAGGGAACGGGTTGCAGGAGACACTTTTTCTCTGCTTTCTCAGTCTGTTTCCTAGTGCCGGTTTGAAGTTCCTGCAGTTTTCACTGTAAAACCGAGTTGGAGCTAGTACCTCCCCATATATATGTATGGAATGGAGTTTGCAACTGAAAAGAAACTTTGTGTTCCCAACAAGCTAGGTGAAGGACGGCTTTCACACACACTTATCTCTCAGAACTGAGCAAGTGGAGAGACGTTCGTTCATCTAGCACCAAGGGAACGGGTTGCAGGAGACACTTTTTCTCTGCTTTCTCAGTCTGTTTCCTAGTGCCGGTTTGAAGTTCCTGCAGTTTTCACTGTAAAACCGAGTTGGAGCTAGTACCTCCCCATATATATGTATGGAATGGAGTTTGCAACTGAAAAGAAACTTTGTGTTCCCAACAAGCTAGGTGAAGGACGGCTTTCACACACACTTATCTCTCAGAACTGAGCAAGTGGAGAGACGTTCGTTCATCTAGCACCAAGGGAACGGGTTGCAGGAGACACTTTTTCTCTGCTTTCTCAGTCTGTTTCCTAGTGCCGGTTTGAAGTTCCTGCAGTTTTCACTGTAAAACCGAGTTGGAGCTAGTACCTCCCCATATATATGTATGGAATGGAGTTTGCAACTGAAAAGAAACTTTGTGTTCCCAACAAGCTAGGTGAAGGACGGCTTTCACACACACTTATCTCTCAGAACTGAGCAAGTGGAGAGACGTTCGTTCATCTAGCACCAAGGGAACGGGTTGCAGGAGACACTTTTTCTCTGCTTTCTCAGTCTGTTTCCTAGTGCCGGTTTGAAGTTCCTGCAGTTTTCACTGTAAAACCGAGTTGGAGCTAGTACCTCCCCATATATATGTATGGAATGGAGTTTGCAACTGAAAAGAAACTTTGTGTTCCCAACAAGCTAGGTGAAGGACGGCTTTCACACACACTTATCTCTCAGAACTGAGCAAGTGGAGAGACGTTCGTTCATCTAGCACCAAGGGAACGGGTTGCAGGAGACACTTTTTCTCTGCTTTCTCAGTCTGTTTCCTAGTGCCGGTTTGAAGTTCCTGCAGTTTTCACTGTAAAACCGAGTTGGAGCTAGTACCTCCCCATATATATGTATGGAATGGAGTTTGCAACTGAAAAGAAACTTTGTGTTCCCAACAAGCTAGGTGAAGGACGGCTTTCACACACACTTATCTCTCAGAACTGAGCAAGTGGAGAGACGTTCGTTCATCTAGCACCAAGGGAACGGGTTGCAGGAGACACTTTTTCTCTGCTTTCTCAGTCTGTTTCCTAGTGCCGGTTTGAAGTTCCTGCAGTTTTCACTGTAAAACCGAGTTGGAGCTAGTACCTCCCCATATATATGTATGGAATGGAGTTTGCAACTGAAAAGAAACTTTGTGTTCCCAACAAGCTAGGTGAAGGACGGCTTTCACACACACTTATCTCTCAGAACTGAGCAAGTGGAGAGACGTTCGTTCATCTAGCACCAAGGGAACGGGTTGCAGGAGACACTTTTTCTCTGCTTTCTCAGTCTGTTTCCTAGTGCCGGTTTGAAGTTCCTGCAGTTTTCACTGTAAAACCGAGTTGGAGCTAGTACCTCCCCATATATATGTATGGAATGGAGTTTGCAACTGAAAAGAAACTTTGTGTTCCCAACAAGCTAGGTGAAGGACGGCTTTCACACACACTTATCTCTCAGAACTGAGCAAGTGGAGA
Organism: Camelus ferus; assembly: GCF_009834535.1. Lineage (NCBI taxonomy): Eukaryota > Metazoa > Chordata > Mammalia > Artiodactyla > Camelidae > Camelus > Camelus ferus. The sequence goes on along the minus strand of NW_022588738.1, from coordinate 2,203 downwards.
GACGTTCGTTCATCTAGCACCAAGGGAACGGGTTGCAGGAGACACTTTTTCTCTGCTTTCTCAGTCTGTTTCCTAGTGCCGGTTTGAAGTTCCTGCAGTTTTCACTGTAAAACCGAGTTGGAGCTAGTACCTCCCCATATATATGTATGGAATGGAGTTTGCAACTGAAAAGAAACTTTGTGTTCCCAACAAGCTAGGTGAAGGACGGCTTTCACACACACTTATCTCTCAGAACTGAGCAAGTGGAGAGACGTTCGTTCATCTAGCACCAAGGGAACGGGTTGCAGGAGACACTTTTTCTCTGCTTTCTCAGTCTGTTTCCTAGTGCCGGTTTGAAGTTCCTGCAGTTTTCACTGTAAAACCGAGTTGGAGCTAGTACCTCCCCATATATATGTATGGAATGGAGTTTGCAACTGAAAAGAAACTTTGTGTTCCCAACAAGCTAGGTGAAGGACGGCTTTCACACACACTTATCTCTCAGAACTGAGCAAGTGGAGAGACGTTCGTTCATCTAGCACCAAGGGAACGGGTTGCAGGAGACACTTTTTCTCTGCTTTCTCAGTCTGTTTCCTAGTGCCGGTTTGAAGTTCCTGCAGTTTTCACTGTAAAACCGAGTTGGAGCTAGTACCTCCCCATATATATGTATGGAATGGAGTTTGCAACTGAAAAGAAACTTTGTGTTCCCAACAAGCTAGGTGAAGGACGGCTTTCACACACACTTATCTCTCAGAACTGAGCAAGTGGAGAGACGTTCGTTCATCTAGCACCAAGGGAACGGGTTGCAGGAGACACTTTTTCTCTGCTTTCTCAGTCTGTTTCCTAGTGCCGGTTTGAAGTTCCTGCAGTTTTCACTGTAAAACCGAGTTGGAGCTAGTACCTCCCCATATATATGTATGGAATGGAGTTTGCAACTGAAAAGAAACTTTGTGTTCCCAACAAGCTAGGTGAAGGACGGCTTTCACACACACTTATCTCTCAGAACTGAGCAAGTGGAGAGACGTTCGTTCATCTAGCACCAAGGGAACGGGTTGCAGGAGACACTTTTTCTCTGCTTTCTCAGTCTGTTTCCTAGTGCCGGTTTGAAGTTCCTGCAGTTTTCACTGTAAAACCGAGTTGGAGCTAGTACCTCCCCATATATATGTATGGAATGGAGTTTGCAACTGAAAAGAAACTTTGTGTTCCCAACAAGCTAGGTGAAGGACGGCTTTCACACACACTTATCTCTCAGAACTGAGCAAGTGGAGAGACGTTCGTTCATCTAGCACCAAGGGAACGGGTTGCAGGAGACACTTTTTCTCTGCTTTCTCAGTCTGTTTCCTAGTGCCGGTTTGAAGTTCCTGCAGTTTTCACTGTAAAACCGAGTTGGAGCTAGTACCTCCCCATATATATGTATGGAATGGAGTTTGCAACTGAAAAGAAACTTTGTGTTCCCAACAAGCTAGGTGAAGGACGGCTTTCACACACACTTATCTCTCAGAACTGAGCAAGTGGAGAGACGTTCGTTCATCTAGCACCAAGGGAACGGGTTGCAGGAGACACTTTTTCTCTGCTTTCTCAGTCTGTTTCCTAGTGCCGGTTTGAAGTTCCTGCAGTTTTCACTGTAAAACCGAGTTGGAGCTAGTACCTCCCCATATATATGTATGGAATGGAGTTTGCAACTGAAAAGAAACTTTGTGTTCCCAACAAGCTAGGTGAAGGACGGCTTTCACACACACTTATCTCTCAGAACTGAGCAAGTGGAGAGACGTTCGTTCATCTAGCACCAAGGGAACGGGTTGCAGGAGACACTTTTTCTCTGCTTTCTCAGTCTGTTTCCTAGTGCCGGTTTGAAGTTCCTGCAGTTTTCACTGTAAAACCGAGTTGGAGCTAGTACCTCCCCATATATATGTATGGAATGGAGTTTGCAACTGAAAGAAACTTTGTGTTCCCAACAAGCTAGGTGAAGGACGGCTTTCACACACACTTATCTCTCAGAACTGAGCAAGTGGAGAGACGTTCGTTCATCTAGCACCCAGGGAACGGGTTGCAGGAGACACTTTTTCTCTGCTTTCTCAGGCTGTTTCCTAGTGCCGGTTTGAAGTTCCTGCAGTTTTCACTGTAAAACCGAGTTGGAGCTAGTACCTCCCCCATATATATAGTATGGAATGGAGTTTGCAAACTGAAAGAAACTTTTGTGTTCCCCAACAAGCTGGTGAAGGACGGC
>NW_022588737.1:0-10622 GCF_009834535.1 Camelus ferus | reverse complement strand
GGTGCTGCAGACAGAAGACGGAACCTCCCCACACTCAGAATTCCGGAAAAAGGTGTGACTGTGTGGGTGAGGATTAGGGCCGCCCTCCACGCAGCTGCCTGGTGTCACATGTGTTCCCCGCAGGGGGAAGTCCGCTAATTACCTCCCCTGTATAGGGGGAGGCACTAGATTCTAATTGAATTTCCATTCCACCCCCCGACATTCCCTGGCATCCCGCCAGGGTGGCACTCGGGGAAGACACGCGAAGGGCTCCTAGGAGATCTCGGGTTGCTGCAGACCGAAGACGGAACCTCCCCACACTCAGAATTCCGGAACCGGCTTACAGTGTGGCGGAGGTTTGGGCCCACCTCCACGCAGTTGCCTGGTGTCCACAGGTGTTCATTGGCAGGGGGATGTCCGCTATTATCTCCCCTGTCCAGGGGAGGCACTAGATGCTACCCTGCATTCCAGCTCAACCCCCGCCTTCCCTGGCACCCCGCACTGGGAGGGACTCGGGGAAGACAATCGAAAGGTCCTATGGAAATCCCGGGTGCTGCAGACAGAAGCCGGACCTCCCACTCTAGAATAGCGGAAAACGCGACTGTGTGGGGGAGGTTCGGGCCGCCCCCCACGCAGCTGCCTGTTGTCACAGGTGTTCCCTGGCAGGGGAAGTCCGCTAATTACCTCCCCTGTCCATGGGAGGCACTAGATGCTACCTGCGTTTCCAGCCCAACCCCGCCTTTCCCCGGCAGCCCGCACTGTGAGTGACTCGTGGAAGACACTCGAAAGGCTCCTAGGAGATCCCGGGTGCTGCAGACAGAAGACGGAACTCCCCACACTCAGAATTCCGGAACACGGGTGACTGTGTGGGTGAGGTTAAGGGCCGCACTCCACGCAGCTTCCTGGTGTCACAGGTGTTCCCTCACAAGGGGAAGTCCGCTAATTACCTCCCCTGTCCATGGGAGGCACTAGATGCTACCTAATTTTCCAGCCAAACCCCCGCCTTTCCTGGGCAGAATGCACTGTATAGACTTGGGGAAGACTCTCGAAGGGCTCCTAGGAGATCCCGGGTGGTGCAGACAGAAGACGGAACCTACCCACACTCAGAATTCCGGAACACGGTGAGTGTGGGTGAGGTTTAGGGACGCCCTCCACCCAGCTTCCTGGTGTCACAGGTGTTCCCTCGCAAGGGAAGTCCGCTAATTACCTCCCCTGTCCATGGGGAGGCACTAGATGCTGAATGCGTTTCCAGCCCAAACCCCGCTTTTCCCCGGCAGCCCGCAGTGGGAGGGACTCGGGGGAGACTCTCAAAGGGCTCCTTGGAGATCCTGGGTGCTGCAGACCAAAGACGGAACCTCCCCACACTCAGAATTCCGGAACACGGCTGACTGTGTGGGGGAGGTTCGGGGCGGCCCTCCACGCAGATTCCTGGTGTCACAGGTTTTCCCTGGCAGGGGAAGTCCGCTAATTACCTCCCCTGTCCAGGGGGAGGCACTAGATGCTACCTGCGATTCCAGCCCAAACCCCGCCTTTCCTTGGCAGCTCGCAGTGGGAGGGACTCGGGGAAGACACACGAAGGGCTCCTAGGGGATCCCGGGTGCTGCAGACAGAAGACGGGAACCTCCCCACACTCAGAATTCCGGAACACGGCTGACTGTGTTGGTGGGAGTTTCGGGGCCGCCCTCCACGCAGCTTCCTGGTGTCACAGGTGTTCCCTGGCAGGCGGAAGTCCGCTAATTACCTCCCCTGTCCAGGGGGAGGCACTAGATGCTACCTGCTTTTCCAGCCAACCCCCGCTTTTCCCCGGCAGCCCGCACTGGAGGGACTCGGGGAGACTCTCGAAAGGGCTCCTAGGAGGATCCCGGGTGCTGCAGACAGAAGACGGAACCTCCCCACACTCAGAATTCCGGAACACGGGTGACTGTGTGGGTGAGGTTTATGGCCGCCCTCCACGCAGCTTCCTGGTGTCACAGGTGTTCCCTCGCAAGGGGAAGTCCGCTAATTACCTCCCCTGTCCAAGGGGAGGCACTAGATGCTACCTGCGTTTCCAGCCCAACCCCCGCCTTTCCCCGGCAGCCCGCACTGGGAGGGACTCGGGGAAGACTCTCGAAGGGCTCCTAGGAGATCCCGGGTGCTGCAGACAGAAGACGGAACCTCCCCACCCTCAGAATTCCGGAACACGGGTGACTGTGTGGGTGAGGTTCGGGCCGCCCTCCACGCAGCTTCCTGGTGTCACAGGTGTTCCCTGGCAGGGGGAAGTCCGCTAATTACCTCCCCTGTCCATGGGGAGGCACTAGATGCTACCTGCGTTTCCAGCCCAACCCCCGCCTTTCCCCGGCAGCCCGCACTGGGAGGGACTCGTGGAAGACACTCGAAGGGCTCCTAGGAGATCCCGGGTGCTGCAGACAGAAGACGGAACCTCCCCACACTCAGAATTCCGGAACACGGGTGACTGTGTGGGTGAGGTTTAGGGCCGCCCTCCACGCAGCTTCCTGGTGTCACAGGTGTTCCCTCGCAAGGGGAAGTCCGCTAATTACCTCCCCTGTCCATGGGGAGGCACTAGATGCTACCTGCGTTTCCAGCCCAACCCCCGCCTTTCCCCGGCAGCCTGCACTGGGAGGGACTCGGGGAAGACTCTCGAAGGGCTCCTAGGAGATCCCGGGTGCTGCAGACAGAAGACGGAACCTCCCCACACTCAGAATTCCGGAACACGGCTGACTGTGTGGGTGAGGTTTAGGGCCGCCCTCCACGCAGCTTCCTGGTGTCACAGGTGTTCCCTCGCAAGGGGAAGTCCGCTAATTACCTCCCTGTCCATGGGGAGGCACTAGATGCTACCTGCGTTTCCAGCCAACCCCCGCCTTTCCCCGGCAGCCCGCACTGGGAGGGACTCGGGGAAGACACTCGAAGGGCTCTAGGAGATCCGGGTGCTGCAGACAGAAGACGGAACCTCCCCACACTCAGAATTCCGGAACACGGATGACGTGTGGATGAGGTTTAGGGCCGCCCTCCACGCAGCTTCCTGGTGTCACAGGTGTTCCCTCGCAAGGGGAAGTCCGCTAATTACCTCCCCTGTCCATGGGGAGGCACTAGATGCTACCTGCGTTTCCAGCCCAACCCCCGCCTTTCCCCGGCAGCCCGCACTGGGAGGGACTCGTGGAAGACACTCGAAGGGCTCCTAGGAGATCCCGGGGTGCTGCAGACAGAAGACGGAACCTCCCCACAACTCAGAATTCCGGAACACGGGTGACTGTGTGGGTGAGGTTTTGGTCCGCCCTCCACGCAGCTTCCTGGTGTCACAGGGTGTTTCCCTCAGCAAGGGGAAGTCCGCTAATTACCTCCCTGTCCATGGGGAGGCACTAGATGCTACCATGCTTTTCCAGGCCCAACCCCCGTCTTTCCCGGGCAGACTGCACTGGTAGGGACTCGGGGAAGACTCTCGAAGGGCTCCTAGGAGATTCCCGTGTGGCTGCAGACAGTAAGACGGAACTCCCCACACTCAGAATTCCGGAACACGGGTGACGTGTGGGTGAGGTTTAGGGCCGCCCTCCACGCAGCTTTCCTGGTGTCACAGGTGTTCCCCTCGCAAGGGGAAGTCCGCTAATTACCTCCCCTGTCCATGGGGAGGCACTAGATGCTACCTGCGTTTCCAGCCCAAACCCCGCCTTTTCCCCGGCAGCCCGCACTGGGAGGGACTCGGGGGAGACTCTCGAAGGGCTCCTAGGAGATCCTGGGTGCTGCAGACCGAAGACGGAACCTCCCCACACTCAGAATTCCGGAACACGGCTGACTGTGTGGGGGAGGTTCGGGGCCGCCCTCCACGCAGCTTCCTGGTGTCACAGGTGTTCCCTGGCAGGGGGAAGTCCGCTAATTACCTCCCCTGTCCATGGGGAGGCACTAGATGCTACCTGCGATTTCCAGCCCAAACCCTCGCCTTTCCCGGGCAGCTCGCAGTGGGAGGGACTCGGGGAAGACACACGAAGGGCTCCTAGGAGATCCCGGGTGCTGCAGACAGAAGACGGAACCTCCCCACACTCAGAATTCCGGAACACTGGTGACTGTGTGGGTGAGGTTTAGGGCCGCCCTCCACGCAGCTTCCTGGGTCACAGGTTTTCCCTCGCAAGGGGAAGTCCGCTAATTACACTCCCCTGTCCATGGGGATTGCACTAGATGCTACCTGCGTTTCCAGCCCAACCCCGCCTTTCCCCGGCAGCCTACACTGGAGGGACTCGGGAAGGACTCTCGAAGGTCTCCTAGGAGATCCCGGGTGCTGAAGGACAGAAGACGGAACCTCCCCATCCTCAGAATTCCGGAACATGTGTTCGACTGTGTGGGTGAGGTTTAGGCCACCCTCCACGCAGCTTCCTGTTGTCACAGTGTTTCCACTTCGCAAGGGGAAGTCCGCCTTAATTACCTCCCCTGTCCATGGGAGGCACTTAGATGCTACCTGCGTTTCCAGGCCAACCCACCGCCATTCCCCGGCAGGCCCCCACTGTGAGGGAAGCGGGGAAGGATCCACTCGAAGGGCTTCTTAGGAGATTCCCGGGTGCTGCAGAAAGAAGACGGAACCTCCCCACACTCAGAATTCCGGAACACGGGTGAGTGTGTGTGAGGTTTAGGGACGCCCTCCACGCAGCTTCCTGGAGTCACAGGTGTTCCTTGCAAGGGGAAGTCCGCTAATTACCTCCCCAGTCCATGGGGAGGCACTAGATGCTACCAGCGTTTCCAGCCAAACCCCCGCCTTTCCCCGGCAGCCGCACTGTGAGGGACTCGTGGAAGACACTCGAAGGGCTCCTAGGAGATCCCGGGTGCTGCAGACAGAAGACGGAACCTCCCCACACTCAGAATTCCGAAACACGGGTGACTGTGTGGGTGAGGTTTAGGGCCGCCCTCCACAGCTTCCTGGTGTCACAGGTGTTCCCTCACAAGGGGAAGTCCGCTAATTACCTCCCCTGTCCATGGGGAGGCACTAGATGCTACCTACTTTTCCAGCCCAACCCCCGTCTTTCCCGGGCAGAATGCACTGGTAGGGACTCGGGGAAGACACTCGAAGGGCTCCTAGGAGATCCCGGGTGGTGCAGACAGTAGACGGAACCTCCCCATAATCAGAATTCCGGAACACGGCTGACTGTGTGGGGGAGGTTTGGGGCCGCCCTCCACGCAGCTGCCTGGTGTCACAGGTTTTCCCTGGCAGGGGGAATTCCGCTAATTACCCCCATGTCCAGGGGGAGGCACTAGATGCTACCTGCATTTCCAGCTCAACCCCCAAATTTCCCGGAGGCCCGCACTGGGAGGGACTCGGGGAAGACCATCGAATGGCTCCTAGGAGATCCCGGGTGCTGCAGGCAGAAGACGTAACCTCCCCACACTCAGAATTCCAGAACACGGCTCACTGTGTGAGGGAGAATTGGGGCAGTCCTCCACGCAGCTGCATGGTGTCACAGGTGTTCCCTGGCAGGGGGAATTCCGCTAATTACCTCCCCTGTAAAGGGGGAGGCACTAGATATTGCCTGCATTTCCAGCCCAACCCCCACCTTTTCCCGGCAGGCCGCACTGGGAGGGACTCGGGGAAGACAAGCGAAAGGATCCTAGGTGATCCCGGGTGCTGTATAAGATGACGGAACCTCCCCACAGCTCAGAATTCCGAAACACGGCTGACTGTGTGGGCGAGGTTTGGGGCCGCCCTCCCACGCAGCTTTCCTGGTGTCACAGGTGATCCCTGGCAGGGGGAAGTCCGCTAATTACCTCCCCTGTCCAGGGGGAGGCACTAGATACTACCTGCGTTTTCAGCCCAACCCCCGCCTTCCCCGGCAGCCCGCAGTGGGAGGGACTCGGAGAGAACACGAGAAGGGCTCCTAGGAGATCCCGGGTTCTGCAGACAGAAGACGGAACCTCCCCACACTCAGAATTCCGGAACATGGCTGACTGTGTGGGGGAGTATCGGCGCCGCCCTCCACGCAGCTGCCTGGTGTCACAGGTTATCCCTGGCAGGGGGAAGTCCGCTAATTACCTACCCTGTCCAGGGGGAGGCACTAGATGCTACCTGCGATTCCAGCCCTACCCCCGCCTTTCCCCGGCAGCCCGCACTGGGAGGGACTCGGGGAAGACTCTCGAAGGGCTCCAAGGAGATCCCGGGTGCTGCAGACATAAGACGGAACCTCCCCACACTCAGAATTCCGGAACACGACTGACTGTGTGGGTGAGGTTTAGGTCCGCCCTCCACGCAGGTTCCTGGTGTCACAGGTGTTCCCTCTCAAGGGGAAGTCCGCTAATTACCTCCCGTGTCCATGGGGAGGCACTAGATGCTACCTGCGTTTCCAGACCAACCCCCGCCTTTCCCCGGAAGCCCGCACAGGGAGGGACTCGGGGAAGACTCTCGAAGGGCTCCTTGGAGACCCGGGTGCTGCAGACAAAGACGGAACCTCCCCACACTCAGAATTCCGGAACACGGGTGACTGTGTGGGTGAGGTTTAGGGCCGCCCTCCACGCAGATTCCTGGTGTCACAGTTGTTCCCTGGCAGGGGGAAGTCCGCTAATTACATCCCCTGTCCAGGGGGAGGCACTAGATGCTACCTGCAATTCCAGCACAAACCCTGCCTTTCCCTGGCAGCCCGCACTGGGAGGGATTCGGGGAAGACACGCGAAATTGTCCTAAGAGATCCCGGGTGCTGCAGACAGAAGACGGATCCTCCCCACACTCAGAATTCCGGAAAAAGTGTGACTGTGTGGGTGAGGATTAGGGCCGCCCTCCACGCAGCTGCCTGGTGTCACATGTGTTCCCCGCAGGGGGAAGTCCGCTAATTACCTCCCCTGTATAGGGGGAGGCACTAGATTCTAATTGAATTTCCATTCCACCCCCCGACTTTCCCTGGCATCCCGCACTGGGAGGCATTCGGGGAAGACACGCGAAGGGCTCCTAGGAGATCTCGGGTGCTGCAGACCGAAGACGGAACCTCCCCACACTCAGAATTCCGGAACACGGCTTACAGTGTGGCGGAGGTTTGGGGCCCACCTCCACGCAGTTGCCTGGTCACAGGTGTTCATTGGCAGGGGGATGTCCGCTAATTATCTCCCCTGTCCAGGGGGAGGCACTAGATGCTACCTGCATTTCCAGCTCAACCCCCGCCTTTCCCTGGCACCCGCACTGGGAGGGACTCGGGGAAGACAATCGAAAGGCTCCTAGGAAATCCCGGGTGCTGCAGACAGAAGCCGGAACCTCCCCCACACTGAGAATAGCGGAACACGACTGACTGTGTGGGGGAGGTTCGGGGCCGCCCCCCACGCAGCTGCCTGTGTCACAGGTGTTCCCTGGCAGGGGAAGTCCGCTAAATACCTCCCCTGTCCATGGGGATGCACTAGATGCTACCTGCGTTTCCAGCCACCCCCCCCTTTCCCCGGCAGCCCGCACTGTGAGTGACTCGTGGAAGACACTCGAAAGGCTCCTAGGAGATCCCGGGTGCTGCAGACAGAAGACGGAACCTCCCCACACTCAGAATTCCGGAACACGGGTGACTGTGTGGGTGAGGTTAAGGGCCGCACTCCACGCAGCTTCCTGGTGTCACAGGTGTTCCCTCACAAGGGGAAGTCCGCTAATTACCTCCCCTGTCCATGGGGAGGCACTAGATGCTACCTAATTTTCCAGCCAAACCCCCGCCTTTCCCGGGCAGAATGCACTGGTAGGGACTCGGGGAAGACTCTCGAAGGGCTCCTAGGAGATCCCGGGTGGTGCAGACAGAAGACGGAACCTACCCACACTCAGAATTCCGGAACACGGGTGAGTGTGGGTGAGGTTTAGGGACGCCCTCCACCCAGCTTCCTGGTGTCACAGGTGTTCCCTCGCAAGGGGAAGTCCGCTAATTACCTCCCCTGTCCATGGGGAGGCACTAGATGCTGAATGCGTTTCCAGCCCAAACCCCGCCTTTCCCTGGCAGCCCGCACTGGGAGGGACTCGGGGAGACTCTCAAAGGGCTCCTTGGAGATCCTGGTGTGCTGCAGACCAAAGCGGAACCTCCCCACACTCAGAATTCCGGAACACGGCTGACTGTGTGGGGAGGTTCGGGGCCGCCCTCCACGCAGATTCCTGGTGTCACAGGTGTTCCCTGGCAGGCGGAAGTCCACTAATTACCTCCCCTGTCCAGGGGGAGGCACTAGATGCTACCTGCTTTTCCAGCCCAACCCCCGCTTTTCCCAGGCAGCCCGCACTGGGAGGGACTCTGGGGAGACTCTCAAAGGGCTCCTAGGAGGTCCCGGGTGCTGCAGACCGAAGACGGAACCTCCCCACACTCAGAATTCCGGAACACGGGTGACTGTGTGGGTGAGGTTTATGGCCGCCCTCCACGCAGCTTCCTGGTGTCACAGGTTCCTCGCAAGGGGAAGTAAGCTAATTACCTCCCTTGTCCAGGGGAGGCACTAGATGCTACCTGCGTTTCCAGCCCAACCCCCGCTTTCCCCTGCAGCCTTCAATGGGAGGGACTCGGGGAAGACTTTCGAAGGGCTCCAAGGAGATCCTGGGTGCTGCAGACAGAAGACGGAACCTCCCCACCCTCAGAATTCCGGAACACGGGTGACTGTGTGGGTGAGGTTTAGGGCCGCCCTCCACGCAGCTTCCTGGTGTCACAGGTGTTCCCTCGCAAGGGGAAGTCCGCTAATTACCTCCCCTGTCCATGGGGAGGCACTAGATGCTACTGCGTTTCCAGCCCAAACCCCCGCCTTTCCCCGCAGCCTACACTGGGAGGGACTCGGGGAAGACTCTCGAAGGGCTCCTAGGAGATCCCGGGTGCTGAAGACAGAAGACGGAACCTCCCCATCCTCAGAATTCCGGAACACGGCTGACTGTGTGGGTGAGGTTTAGGGCCCCCTCCACGCAGCTTCCTGTTGTCACAGGTGTTCCCTCGCAAGGGGAAGTCCGCTAATTACCTCCCCTGTCCATCGGGAGGCACTAGATGCTACCTGCATTTCTAGGCCAACCCCGCCTTTCCCCGGCAGCCCACACTGGGAGGGACTCGGGGAAGACACTCGAAGGGCTCCTAGGAGATCCCGGGTGCTGCAGACAGAAGACGGAACCTCCCCACACTCAAAATTCTGGAACACGGGTGACTGTGTGTGTGAGGTTTAGGGCCGCCCTCCACGCAGCTTCCTGGTTGTCACAGGGTGTTCCCCTCGCAAGGTGAAGTCCGCTAATTACCTCCCCTGTACCAGGGGGAGGCACTAGATGCTGAATGCGTTTCCAGCCTAATACCCCCGCCTTTCCCCGGCAAGCCCGCACTGGAGGGACTCGGGGGAGACTCTCAAAGGGCTCCTAGGAGATCCTGGGTGCTGCAGACCGAAGACGGAACCTCCCCACACTCAGAATTCCGGAACACGTCTGACTGTTGTGGGGGAGGTTCGGGGCCGCCCTCCACGCAGCTTCCTGGTGTCACAGTTTTCCCTGGCAGGGGGAAGTTCCGCTAATTACCTCCCCTGGTCCAGGGGGGAGGCACTAGATGCTACCTGCGATTCCAGCCCAAACCTCGCCTTTCCCTGCAGCTCGCAGTGGGAGGGCACTCGGGGGAAGACACACGAAGGGCTCCTAGGAGATCCCGGGTGCTGCAGACAGAAGACGGGGGACCTCCCCACACTCAGAATTCCGGAACACGGCTGACTGGTTGTGGGAGGTTCGGGGCCGCCCCTCCACGCAGCTTCCTGGTGTCACAGTGTTCCCTGGCAGGCGGAATTCCGCTAATTACCTCCCTGTCCAGGGGGAGGCACTAGATGCTACCTGGCTTTTCCAGCCCAACCCCCGCTTTTCCCCGGCAGCCCCGCACTGGAGGGACTCGGGGGAGACTCTCAAAGGGCTCCTAGGAGGTCCCGGGTGCTGGCAGACAGAAGACGGAACCTACCAACACTCAGAATTCCGGAACACGGCTGACTGTGTGGGGGAGTTCGGGCGCCCTCCACGCAGCTTCCTGGTGTCACAGGTGTTCCCTGGCAGGGGAAGTCCGCTAATTACCTCCCCTGTCCCATTGGGGAGGCAATCTAGGGAGTGCTAACCTGCTTTTCCACCCAACCCCCGCCTTTCCCCGGCAGCCTTCACTGGGAGGGACTCGGGAAGACTCTCGAAGGGCTCCTAGTAGATCCTGGGTGCTGCAGACAGAAGACGGAACCTCCCACCCTCAGAATTCCGGAACACGGGTGACTGTGGGTGAGGTTTAGGGCCACACTCCACGCAGCTTCCTGGTGTCACAGGTGTTCCCTCGGAAGTGGAAGTCCGCTAATTACCTCCCTGTCCATGGGGAGGCACTAGATGCTACCTGCTTTTGCAGCCCAACCCCCGCCTTCCCCGGCAGCCCGCAATGTGAGGGACTCGTGGAAGACACTTGAAGGGCTCCTAGGAGATCCCGGGTGCTGCAGACAGAAGACGGAACCTCCCCACCCTCAGAGATCCGGAACACTGGTGACTGTGTGGGTGAGGTTTAGGGCCGCCCTCCACGCAGCTTCCTGGTGTCACAGGTGTTCCCTCGCAAGGGGAGTCCGCTAATTACCTCCCCTGTCCATGGGAGGCACTAGATGCTACCTGCGTTTCCACCCCAACCCCCGCCTTTCCCCGGCAGCCTACACTGGGAGGGACTCGGGGAAGACTCTCGAAGGGCTCCTAGGAGATCCCGGGT
>NW_022588736.1:0-10625 GCF_009834535.1 Camelus ferus | reverse complement strand
ACCTTTCATATCTTGGGAGGTACAAGCTCCAACTCGGTTTTACAGTGAAACTGCAGGACTTTCAAACCGGCACTAGGAAAACAGACGAGAACCAGAGTAAAAGTTCTCCTGCACCTTTCCCTATGTTTAGATGAACGAACGTCTCTCTCCACATGATCAGTTTCTGAGAGATAAATGTGTGTGAAAGCCGTCCTTCACCTAACTTGTTGGGAACACGAAGTTTTTCTTTAAGTTGCAAACTCCACTCCATACATATATATGGGAGTAACTAAGCTCCAACTCGGTTTTACAGTGAAAAGTGCAGGAACTTCAAACCGGCACTAGGAAACAGGCTGAGAAACCATGAGTAAAAGTTTTCTCCTGCAACCCGTTCCCTATGTGTTAGATGAACGAACGTATCTCCACATAATCATTCTGAGAGATAAATGTGTGTGAAAGCCGTCTTTCACCTAGCTTGTTGGGACACAAAGTTTTCTTTTCAGTTGCAAACTCCACTCCATACATATATGGGGAGTACTAGCTCCAACTCGGTTTTACAGTGAAACTGCAGGAACTTCAAACCGGCACTAGGAAACAGACTGAGAATCCAGAGAAATAGTTTCTCCTGCAACCCGTTCCCTTTCTGCTAAAATGAACGAACGTCTCTCCACATGCTTATTTCTGAGAGATATGTGGGTGTGAGCCGTCCTTCACCTAGCTTGTTGGGAACACAAAGATTCTTTTCAGTTGCAAACTCCACTCTACATATATATGGGAGGTACCTAGCTCCAACTCGGTTTTACAGTGAAATCTGCAGGAACTTGAAAACGGCAGTAGGATACAGACCGAGAACCTGAGTAAAGTTTCTCCTGCAGCCCTTCCCTTTGTGCTAGTGAACGAACGTGTCTCCCATGCTCAGTTCTGAGAGATAAGTGTGTGTGAAAGCCCGTCCTTCACCTAGCTTGTTGGGAACACAAAGTTCTTTTCTGTTGCAAACTCCAATCCATACAATATTGGGAGGTACTAGCTACAACTCGTTTTACAGTGAAAACTGCAGGAACTTCAAACCCACATCTAGGAAACAGAACTGAGAAACCAGATAAAAGTTCTCCTGCAACCCGTTCCCTTTGGTGCTAGATGAACGAACGTCTCTCCACATGCTCAGGTTCTGAGAGATAAGTGTGTGTGAAAGCCGTCCTTCACATAGCTTGTTGGGAACACAAAAGTTCTTTTCAGTTGCAAAACTCCACTCCATACATATATATAGGGAGGTACTAGATCCAACTCGGTTTTACAGTGAAACTGCAGGACATTCAAACCGGCACTAGGAAACAGACTGAGAAACCAGAGTAAAAGTTTCTCCTGCAAACCCGTTCCCTTTGTGCTAGATGAACGAACGTCTCTCCACATGCTCAGTTCGGAGAGATAAGTGTGTGTGAAAGCCGTCCTCCACATAGCTTGTTGGGAACACAAAGTTTCTTTTCAGTTGCAAACTCCACACCATACATATATATGGGGAGGTACTAGCTCCAACTCGGTTTTACAGTGAAAACTGCAGGAACTTCAAACCGGCACTAGGAAACACACTGAGAAACCAGAGTAAAAGTTTCTCTTGCATCCCGTTCCATTTGTGCTACATGAAAGAACGTCTCTCCACATGCTCAGTTCTGAGAGATAAGTGTGTGTGAAAGCCGTCCTTCACCTAGCTTGTTGGGAACACAAAGTTTCTTTTCAGTTGAAAACTCCACTCCATACATATATATGGGGAGGTACTAGCTCCAACTCGGTTTTACAGTGAAATCTGCAGGAACTTGAAAACGGCAGTAGGATACAGACAGAGAAACCTGAGTAAAAGTTTCTCCTGCAGGCCTTTCCCTTTCTGCTAGATGAACGAACGTCTCTCCACATGCTCAGTTCTGAGAGATAAGTGTGTGTGAAAGCCGTCCTTCACCGAGCTTGTTGGGAACACAAAGTTTCTTTTGTGTTGCAAACTCCAATCCATACAAATATATGGGTAGGTACTAGCTACAACTCGGTTTTACAGTGAAAACTGCAGGAACTTCAAACCGGCACTAGGAAACAGACTGAGAAACCTGAGTAAATGTTTCTCCTGCAAACCATTCTCTTTGTGCTAAATGAACGAACGTCTCTCCACATGCTCAGTTCTGAGAGATAAGTGTGTGTGAAAGCCGTCCTTCACCTAGCTTGTTGGGAACACAAATTTCTTTTCAGTTGCAAAATCCACTCCGTACATATATATGGGGAGGTACTAGCTCCAACTCTGTTTTACAGTGAAAACTGCAGGAACTTCATACTGGCACTAGGAAACAGACTGAGAATCCAGAGTAATAGATTCTCCTGCAACCCGTTCCCTTTGTGCTAGATGAACGAACGTCTCTCCACATGCTCAGTTCGGAGAGATAAGTGTGTGTGAAAGCCGTCCTCCACATAGCTTGTTGGGAACACAAAGTTTCTTTTCAGTTGCAAACTCCACTCCATACATATATATGGGGAGGTACTCGCTCCATCTCGGTTTTACAGTGAAAACTGCAGGAACTTCAAACCGGCACTAGGAAACACACTGAGAAACCAGAGTAAAAGTTTCTCCTGCATCCCGTTCCATTTGTGCTACATGAACGAACGTCTCTCCACATGCTCAGTTCTGAGAGTTATGTGTGTGTGAAAGCCGTCCTCAACCTAGCTTGTTGGGAACACAAAGATTCTTTTCAGTTGCAAACTCCACTCCATACATATATATGGGGAGGTACTATCTCCAACTCTGTTTTACTGTGAAAGCTGCAGGAACTTCAAACCGGCAGTAGGATACAGACTGAGAAACCTGAGTAAAAGTTTCTCTTGCAGCCCTTTCCCTTTGTGCTAGATGAACGAACGTCTCTCCACATGCTCAGTTCTGAGAGATAAGTGTGTGTGAAAGCCGTCCTTCACCTAGCTTGTTGGGAACACAAAGTTTCTTTTCAGTTGAAAACTCCACTCCATACATATATATGGGGAGGTACTAGCTCCAACTCGGTTTTACAGTGAAAGCTGCAGGAACTTCAAACCGGCACTAGGAATACAGACAGAGAAACCAGAGTAAAGTTTCTCCTGCAACCCGTTCCCTTTGTGCTAGATGAACGAACGTCTCTCCACATGCTCAGTTCTGAGAGATAATTGTGGTGTGGAAGCCGTCCTTCACCTAGCTTGTTGGGAACACAAAGTTTCTTTTCATTTGCAAACTCCATCCATACATATATATGGGGAGGTACTAGCTCCAACTCGGTTTTACAGTGAAAACTGCAGGAACTTCAAACCGGCACTAGGAAACAGACTGAGAAACAAGAGTAAATGTTTCTCCTGCAACCAGTTCTCTTTGTGCTAGATGAACGAACGTCTCTCCACATGCTCAGTTCTGAGAGATAAGTGTGTGTGAAAGCCGTCCTTCACCTAGCTTGTTGGGAACACAAAAGTTTCTTTTCACTTGCAAACTCCACTCCATACATATATATGGGGAGGTACTAGCTCCAACTCGGTTTTACAGTGAAACTGCAGGAACTTCAAACCGGCACTAGGAAACAGACTGAGAAACCAGAGTAAAAGTTTCTCCTGCAACCCGTTCCCTTTGTGCTAGATGAACGAACGTCTCTCCACATTCTCATTTCTGAGAGATAAGTGTGTGTGAAAGCCGTCCTTCACCTAGCTTGTTGGGAACACAAAGTTTCTTTTCAGTTGCAACTCCACTCCATACATATATATGGGGAGGTACTAGCTCCAACTCGGTTTTACTAGTGAAAACTGCAGGATCTTCAAACAGGCACTAGGAAACAGACTGAGAAACCAGAGTAATAGTTTCTCCATGCAACACGTTCCCTTTGTGCTAGATGAACGAACGTCTCTCCACATGCTCAGTTCTGAGAGATAAGTGTGTGTGAAAGCCGTCCTTCACCTAGCTTGTTGGGAACACAAAGTTTCTTTTCACTAGCAAACTCCACTCCATACATATATATGGGGAGGTACTAGCTCCAAATCGGTTTTACAGTGAAAAATGCAGGAACTTCAAACCGGCAACAGGATACAGACTGAGAAACCATAGTAAAAGTTTCTCCTGCAACACTTTCCTTTTGTGCTAGATGTACGAACGTCTCTCCACATGCTCAGTTCTGAGAGATAAGTGTGTGTGAAAGCCGTCCTTCACCTAGCTTGTTGGGAACATAAAGTTTATTTTCAGTTGCAAACTCCACTCCTTTCATATATATGGTGAGGTACTAGCTCCAACTCGGTTTTACAGTGAAAACTGCAGGAACTTCAAACCGGCAGTAGGATACAGGCTGAGAAACCAGAGTAAAAGTTTCTCCTGCAACCCTTTCCCTTTGTGCTAGATGAACGAACGTCTCTCCACATGCTCAGTTCTGAGAGATAAGTGTGTGTGAAAGCCGTCCTTCACCTAGCTTGTTGGGAACACAAAGTTTCTTTTCACTTGCAAACTCTACTCCATACATATATATGGGGAGGTACTAGCTCCAACTCGATTTTTCAGTGAAAAGTGCAGGAACTTCAAACCGGCAGTAGGAAACAGACTGAGAAACCAGAGTAAAGGTTTCTCCTGCAAACCTTTCCCTTTGTGCTAGATGAACGAAAGTCTGTCCACATGCTCAGTTCTGAGAGATAAGTGTGTGTGAAAGCCGTCATTCAAATAGCTTGTTGGGAACACAAAGTTTCTTTTCACTTGCACACTCCAATCCATACATATATATGGGGAAGTACTAGCTCCAACTCGGTTTTACAGTGAAAACTGCAGGAACTTCAAACCTACATTAAGAAAAAGACTGAGAAACCAGAGTAAAAGTTTCACCTGCAACCCGTTCCCTTTGTGCTAGATGAACGAACGTCTCTCCACATGCTCAGTTCTGAGAGATAAGTGTGTGTGAAAGCCGCCTTCACCTAGCTTGTTGGGAACACAAAGATTCTTTTCAGTTGCAAACTCCACTCCATACATATATATGGGGAGGTACTAGCTCCAACTCGGTTTTACAGTGAAAACTGCAGGAACTTCAAACCGGCACTAGGAAACACACTGAGAAACCAGAGCAAAAGTTTCTCCTGCATCCCGTTCCATTTGTGCTAGATGAACGAAAGTCTCTCCACATGCTCAGTTCTGAGAGATAAGTGTGTGTGAAAGCCGTCCTCCACCTAGCTTGTTGGGAACACAAAGTTTCTTTTCAGTTGCAAACTCCACTCCATACATATATATGGGGAGGTACTAGCTCCAACTCGGTTTTACAGTGAAAGCTGCAGGAACTTCAAAACGGCAGCTAGGATACAGACATGAGAAACCTGAGTAAAAGTTTCTCCTGCAAGCCCTTTCCCTTTGTGCTAGATGAACGAACGTCTCTCCACATGCTCAGTTCTGAGAGATAAGTGTGTGTGAAAGCCGTCCTTCACCTAGCTTGTTGGGAACACAAAGTTTCTTTTCATTTGCAAACTCCAATCCATACAAATATATGGGGAGGTACTAGCTCCAACTCGGTTTACAGTGAAAACTGCAGGAACTTCAAACCGGCACTAGGAAACAGACTGAGAAACCAGAGTAAATGTTTCTCCTGCAACCCTTCCCTTTGTGCTAAGATGAACGAACGTCTCTCCACATGCTCAGTTCTGAGAGATAAGTGTGTGTGAAAGCCGTCCTTCACCTAGCTTGTTGGGACACAAAGCTTTCTTTTCAGTTGCAAACTCCACTCCATACATATATATGGGGAGGTACTAGCTCCAACTCTGTTTTACAGTGAAAACTGCAGGAACTTCATACTGGCACTAGGAAACAGACTGAGAATCCAGAGTAATAGTTTCTCCTGCAAACCTTTCCCTTTGTGCTAGATGAACGAAAGTCTGTCCACATGCTCAGTTCTGAGAGGATAAGTGTGTGTGAAAGCCGTCATTCAACTAGCTTGTTGGGAACACAAAGTTTCTTTTCACTTGCACACTCCAATCCATACATATATATGGGGAAGTACTAGCTCCAACTCGGTTTTACAGTGAAAACTGCAGGAACTTCAAACCTACATTAAGAAAAAGACTGAGAAACCAGAGTAAAAGTTTCACCTGCAACCCGTTCCCTTTGTGCTAGATGAACGAACGTCTCTCCACATGCTCAGTTCTGAGAGATAAGTGTGTGTGAAAGCCGTCCTTCACCTAGCTTGTTGGGAACACAAAGTTTCTTTTCAGTTGCAAACTCCACTCCATACATATATATGGGGAGGTACTAGCTCCAACTCGGTTTTACAGTGAAAACTGCAGGAACTTCAAACCGGCACTAGGAAACAGACTGAGAAACCAGAGTAAAAGTTTCTCCTGCATCCCGTTCCATTTGTGCTAGATGAACGAACGTCTCTCCACATGCTCAGTTCTGAGAGATAAGTGTGTGTGAAAGCCGTCTTCACCTAGATTGTTGGGAACACAAAGATTCTTTTCAGTTGTAAACTCCACTCCATACATATACATGGGGAGGTACTATCTCCAACTCTGTTTTACTGTGAAAGCTGCAGGAACTTCATACCGGCAGTATGATACAGACTGAGAAACCTGAGTAAAAGTTTCTCCTTGCAGCCCTTTCCCTTTGTGCTAGATGAACGAACGTCTCTCCACATGCTCAGTTCTGAGAGATAAGTGTGTGTGAAAGCCGTCCTTCACCTAGCTTGTTGGGAACACAAAGTTTCTTTTCAGTTGCAAACTCCACTCCATACATATATATGGGGAGGTACTAGCTCCAACTCGGTTTTACAGTGAAAACTGCAGGAACTTCAAACCGGCAGTAGGATACAGACTGAGAAACCAGAGTAAAAGTTTCTCCTGCAGCCCTTTCCCTTTGTGCTAGATGAACGAACGTCTCTCCACATGCTCAGTTCTGAGAGATAAGTGTGTGTGAAAGCCGTCCTTCACCTAGCTTGTTGGGAACACAAAGTTTCTTTTCAGTTGCAAACTCCACTCCATACAATATATGGGGAGGTACTAGCTACAACTCGGTTTTACAGTGAAAACTGCAGGAACTTCAAACCGGCACTAGGAAACAGACTGAGAAACAAGAGTAAAAGTTTCTCCTGCAACCCATTCTCTTTGTGCTAAATGAACGAACGTCTCTCCACATGCTCAGTTCTGAGAGATAAGTGTGTGTGAAAGCCGTCCTTCACCTAGCTTGTTGGGTACACAAACTTTCTTTTCAGTTGCAAACTCCACTCCATACATATATATGGGGAGGTACTAGCTCCAACTCTGTTTTACAGTGAAAACTGCAGGAACTTCATACTGGCACTAGGAAACAGACTGAGAATCCAGAGTAATAGTTTCTCCTGCAACCCGTTCCCTTTGTGCTAGATGAACGAACGTCTCTCCACATGCTCAGTTCTGAGAGATAAGTGTGTGTGAAAGCCGTCCTTCACTTAGCTTGTTGGGAACACAAAGTTTCTTTTCACTTGCAAACTCCACTCCATACATATATATGGGGAGGTACAGCTCCAACTCGGTTTTACAGTGAAAAGCTGCAGGAACTTCAAACCGGCACTAGGATACAGACTGAGAAACCAGAGTAAAATTTCTCCTGCAACCCGTTCCCTTTGTGCTAGATGAACGAACGTCTCTCCACATGCTCAGTTCTGAGAGATAAGTGTGTGTGAAAGCCGTCTTTCACCTAGCTTGTTGGGAACACAAAGTTTCTTTTCACTTGCCAACTCCAATCCATACATATATATGGGGAGGTACTGCCTCCAACACGGTTTAACAATGAAAACTGCAGGAACTTCAAACCGGCACTAGGAAACAGTCTGAGAAACCAGAGAAAATTTTCTCCTGCAACCCGTTCCCTTTGTGCTAGATGAACGAACGTCTCTCCACATGCTCAATTCTGAGAGATAAATGTGTGTGAAAGCCGTCCTTCACCTAGCTTGTTGGGAACACAAAGTTTCTTTTCAGTTGCAAACTCCACTCCATACATATATATGGGGAGGTACTAGCTCCAACTCGGTTTTATTGGTGAAAAATGCAGGACTTCAAACAGGCACTAGGAAACAGACTGAGAAACCAGAGTAATAGTTTCTCCTGCAACCCGTTCCCTTTGTGCTAGATGAACGAACGTCTCTCCACATGCTCAGTTCTGAGAGATAAGTGTGTGTGAAAGCCGTCCTTCACCTAGCTTGTTGGGAACACAAAGTTTCTTTCACTTGCAAACTCCACTCCATACATATATATGGGGAGGTACTAGCTCCAACTCGGTTTACAGTGAAAACTGCAGGAACTTCAAACCGGCACTAGGATACAGAATGAGAAACCAGAGTAAAAGTTTCTCCTGCAACACTTTCCTTTTGTGCTAGATGTACGAACGTCTCTCCAAATGCTCAGTTCTGAGAGATAAGTGTGTGTGAAAGCCGACCTTCACCTAGCTTGTTGGGAACATAAAGTTTCTTTTCAGTTGCAAACTCCACTCCTTTCATATATATGGGGAGGTACTAGCTCCAACTCTGTTTTACAGTGAAAACTGCAGGAAATTCAAACAGGCATTAGGATACAGGCTGAGAAACCAGAGTAAATGTATCTCCTGCAACCCGTTCCCTTTGTGCTAGATGAAGGAACGTCTCTCCACATGCTCAGTTCTGAGAGATAAGTGTGTGTGAAAGCCGTCCTTCACCTAGCTTGTTGGGAACACAAAGTTTCTTTTCACTTGCAAACTCCACTCCATACATATATATGGGGAGGTACTAGCTCCAACTCGGTTTTACAGTGAAAAGTGCAGGAACTTCAAACCGGCAGTAGGAAACAGACTGAGAAACCAGAGTAATAGTTTCTCCTTGCAAACCTTTCCCTTTGTGCTAGATGAACGAAAGTCTGTCCACATGCTCAGTTCTGAGAGATAAGTGTGTGTGAAAGCCGTCATTCAAATAGCTTGTTGGGAACACAAAGTTTCTTTTCACTTGCAAACTCCAACCCATACA
Source organism: Camelus ferus (assembly GCF_009834535.1). Lineage (NCBI taxonomy): Eukaryota > Metazoa > Chordata > Mammalia > Artiodactyla > Camelidae > Camelus > Camelus ferus. The sequence goes on along the minus strand of NW_022588736.1, from coordinate 1,671 downwards.
TATATATGGGGAAGTACTAGCTCCAACTCGGTTTTACAGTGAAAACTGCAGGAACTTCAAACCTACATTAAGAAACAGACTGAGAAACCAGAGTAAAATTTTCTCCTGCAACCCGTTCCTTTTTTTGCTAGATGAACGAACGTCTCTCCACATGCTCAGTTCTGAGAGAAAAATGTGTGTGAAAGCCGTCCTTAACCTAGCTTGTTGGGAACACAAAGTTTCTTTTCACTGGCAAACTCCACTCCATAAATATATATGGGGAGGTACTAGCTCCAACTCGGTTTTACAATGAAAACTGCAGGAAATTCAAACCGGCAGTAGGAAACAGACTGAGAAACCTGAGTAAAAGTTCATTCTGCAACCCGTTCCCATTGTTCTAGATGAACGAACGTCTCTCCACATGCTCAGTTCTGAGAGATAAGTGTGTGTGAAAGCCGTCCTTCACCTAGCTTGTTGGGAACACAAAGTTTCTTTTCACTTGCAAACTCCACTCCATACATATATATGGGGAGGTACTAGCTCCAACTCGGTTTTACAGTGAAAACTGCAGGAACTTCAAACCGGCACCAGGAAATACACTGAGAAACCAGAGAAAATTTTCTCCTGCAACCCGTTCCCCTTGTGCTAGATTAACGAACGTCTCTCCACATGCTCAGTTTTGAGGGATAAGTGTGTGTGAAAGCAGTCCTTCACCTAGCTTGTTGGGAACACAAAGTTTCTTTTCACTTGCAAACTCCACTCCATTCATATATATGGGTATGTACTAGCTCCAACTCGGTTTTACAGTGAAAACTGCAGGAACTTCAAACCGGCACTAGGAAACAGACTGAGAAACCAGAATAAAAGTTTCTCCTGCAACCCGTTCCCTTTGTTTAGATGAAGGAACGTCTCTCCACACGCTCAGTTCTGAGAGATAAGTGTGTGTGAAAGCCGTCCTTCACCTAGCTTGTTGAGAACACTAAGTTCTTTTCACTTGCAAACTCACACCTTTCATATATATGGGGAGGTACAAGCTCCAACTCGGTTTTACAGTGAAAACTGCAGGAACTTCAAACCGGCACTAGGAAACATACTGAGAAACCAGAGTAAATGTTTCTCCTGCAACCCGTTCCCTATGTGTTAGATGAACGAACGTCTCTCCACATGCTCAGTTCTGAGAGATAAATGTGGGTTGAAAAGCCGTCCTTCACCTAGCTTGTTGGGAACACACAAGTTTCTTTTCAGTTGCAAACTCCACTCATACATATATATGGGAGTACGCTCCAACTCGGTTACAGTGAAAACTGCAGGAACTTCAAACGGCACTAGGAAACAGACTGAGAAACCAGAGTAAAGTTCTCCTGCAACCCGTTCCCTTTTGGCTCGATGAACGAACGTCTCTCCACATGCTCAGTTCTGAGAGACAAGTGTGTGTGAAAGCCGGTCCTTCACCTAGGCTTGTTGGGAACACAAAGTTTCTTTTCAGTTGCAAACTCCACTCCATACATACATATGGGGAGGTACTAGCTCCAACTCGGTTTTACAGTGAAAAACTGCAGGAACTTCAAACCGGCACTAGGAAACACACTGAGAAACCAGAGCAAAAAGTTTCTCCTGCATCCCGTTCCATTTGTGCTACATGAACGAAAGTCTCTCCACATGCTCAGTTCTGAGAGATAAGTGTGTGTGAAA
>NW_022588735.1:0-10626 GCF_009834535.1 Camelus ferus | reverse complement strand
CTCCTGCAACACGTTTCTTTTTGTCCTAGGTGAACGAAGTCTCTCCACTTGCTCATTTTCTGAGAGATAAGTGGTGTGTGAAAGCCGTCCTTCACCTAGCTTGTTGGGAACACAACGTTTTTTTCAGTTGCAAACTCCATCCATGTATATATATGGGGAGTACTAAACCAACTCGGTATAACAGTGAAAACTGCAGGAACTCTTCAACCCGGCACTATGAAACACTGACAAAGCAGAGAAAAAGTTCTCCTGCAACCCGTTCCCTTGTGGCTAGATGAACGAACGTCTCTCAACTTGCTCAGTTCTGAGAATAAATTGTGTGTGAAAGCTGTCCTTCACCTAGCTTGTGGGAACACAAAGTTTCTATTCATTTGCAAATCCATTCCATACATATATATGGAGAGGTACTAGCTCCAACTCGGTTTTACAGTTGAAAACTGCAGGAACTTCAACCGGAACTAGGAACAGACTGAGAAAGCAAGAAAAATGTACCTGTACCCGTTCCCGTGTGCTAGATGAACGAACGTCTCTCCACTTGCTCAGTTCTGAGAGATAAGTGTGGGTGACAAGCCGTCCTTCACTTATCTTGTGGGAACACAAAGTTTCTTTTCAGTTGCAAACTGATTTCCATACATTATATGGTGAGGTACTAGCTCCAACTCGGTTTTATAGTGAAAACTGCAGGAACTTCAAACCGGCATAATGAAACAGACTGAGAAAGCAGAAGAAAAAGTGTCTCCTGCAACCCGTTTCCCTTGGGCTAGATGAACGAAGTCTCTCCATTGCTCAGTTCTGAGAGATACGTGTTGTGTGAAAGCCGTCCTTCAATTAGCTTTTTGCGAACACAAAGATACTTTTCAGTAGCAAACATCCATCATGCAGATATATGTGGGAAGTAACTAGTCCAACTCGGTTACTGTGAAAACTGCAGGAACTTCAACCCGGCACTTGGAAACAGACTGAGAAATCAGAGTAAAGTGTTTCCTGCAACCCGTTCCCTTGGTGCTAGATGAACGATCGTCTCTCCACTTGCTCAGTTCTGAGAGATAAGTGTGTGTGAAAGCCGTCCTTCACATAGCTGGTTGGGAACACAAATTTTTCTTTTCAGTAGCAAACTCCACTCCATGCATATATATGGAAGGTACTAGTTTCCACTCGGTATTACATTGAAAAACTGCAGGAACTTCAACCCGCACTAGGAAACAGACTGAGAAATCAGAGTAAAGTTTATCGTGCAACCCGTTCCCTTGGTGCTAGATGAACGAACGTCTCTCCACTTGCTCACTTCTGAGAGATAAGTGTGTGTGAAAGCCGTCCTTCACCTAGCTGGTTGGGAACACAAAGTTTCTTTTCTGTTGCAAACTCCATTCCATAAATATATATGGGGAGGTACTAGCTCCAACTCGGTTTACAGTGAAACTGCAGGAATTCAAACCGGCACTAGGAAAAGACTGAGAAAGCAGAGAAAAAGTGTCTCGTGCACCCGTTCCCTTGGTGCTAGATGAACGAACTCTCCTCCATTCTCAGTTCTGAGAGATAAGTGTGTGTGAAAGCCGTCCTTCACCTAGCTTGTTGGGAACACAAATTTCTTTTCAGTAGAGCAAACTCCACTCATGCATAATAGGGGAGGTACTATTTCCTAATCGGTTTTACAGTGAATCTGTGGGAACGTCAAACGGCACTAGGAAACAGACTGAGGAAACCAGAGTAAAGTTTCTCCTGACCCATTCCCTTGGAACTAGATGAACGAACGTCTCGTACCTGCTCATTGTCTGGAGATAAGTGTGTGTGAAAGCCGTCCTTCACCTAGCTTGTTGGGAACACAAGTTTCTTTTCAGTTGCAAACTCCATTCCAAACATATATATGGGGAGGTACTAGCTCCAACTCGGTTTTACAGTGAAAACGGCGGAACTTCAACCGGCATAGGAAACGACTGAGAAAGCAGAGAAAAAGTGTCTCGTGCAACCCGTTCCATTGGTGCTAGCTGAACGTCTCTCCACTGCTCAGTTCTGAGAGATAAGCGTGTGTGAAAGCCGTCCTTCACCTGGATTGTTGGGAACACAAAGTTTGTTTTCATTTGCCAACTCCACTCCATAAATATATATGGGGAGGTACTAGCTCCAACACGTTTTTACAGTGAAAACTGCAGGAACTTCAAACCGGCACTAGGAAACAGACTGAGAAAGCAGAGAAAAAGTGTCCTGCAACCCGTTCCCTTGGTGATAGATGAACGAACGTCTCTCCAATTGCTCAGTTCTGAGAGATAAGTGTGTGTGAAAGCCGTCCTTCAATTAGCTTTTTGCGAACACATAGTTTCTTTTAAGTAGCAAACTCCACTCCATGCATATATATTGGAAGGTACTATTTCCAACTCGTATTACAGTGAAAACTGCAGGAACTTCATACCGGCACTAGAAACAGACTGAGAAATCAAGTAAAGTGTTCCTGCAACCCGTTCCCTTTGTGTAGATGAACGAACGTCTCTCATTGCTCATTTCTGAGAGATAAGTGGTGTGAAAGCCGCCTTCACCAGATTGTTGGGAACAAGTTTCTTTTCAGTAGCAAACTCCATTCCATGCATACATATGGGGGTACTATTTCCTAATCGGTGTTACGTGAAACTGCGGGACTTCAAACCCGGCACTGAAAGAAACAGACTGGAGAAACCAGAGTAAAGTTCTCCTGCAACCCATTCCCTTGGTGCTAGATGAACGAACGTCTCTGTACCTGCTCATTTCTGAGAGATAAGTGTGTGTGTGAAAGCCGTCCTTCAATTAGCTTTTTGGGAACACAAAGTTCCTTTTCAGTTTGCAAAACACCATTCCATACAAATATATGAGGGTAGGTAAAGCTCCAACTCGGGTTACAGTGAAACTGCAGGAACTTCAAACCGGCACTTGGAAATAGAATGAGAAATCAGAGAAAAGTGTCTCCTGCAACTCGGACCCTTGGTAGATGAACGACGTCTCTTTACCTGCTCATTTCTTGAGAGATAAGTGTGTGTGAAAGCCGTCCTTCCTAGCTTGTGGGAACACAAATTTTCTTTTCAGTTGCAAAACTCCATTCCAAACATATATATGGGATGGTACTAGCTCCAACTCGGTTTTACAGTGAAAACTGCAGGAACTTCAAACGCACTAGGAAACAGACTGAGAAAGCAGAGAAAAAGTGTCTCGTGCAACCCGTTCCCTTGGTGCAGATGAACGAACGTCCTCCACTTGCTCAGTTCTGAGAGATTAGCGTGTGTGAAAGCCGTCCTTCACCTGGATGTTGGGAAACAAAGTTTGTTTTCATTTGCCAACTCCACTCCATAAATATATATGGGGAGGTATAGCTCCACTCGTTTTGACAGTGAAAACTGCAGGAACTTCAAACCGGCCCTAGGAAACAGACTGAGAAAGCAGAGAAAAAGTGTCCCCTGAAACCGTTCCCGTTGCTAAATGAACCAACGTCTCTCACTTGCTCAGTTCTGAGAGATAAGTGTGTGTGAAAGCCGTCCTTCACCAAGCTTTTTGGGAACACAAAGTTTCTTTTCAGTTGCAAACTCCATTCCATTCATATATATGGGGAGGTACAAGCTCCAACTCGGTTTTAAAGTAAAAACTGCAGGAAATTCAAACCGGCACTAGGAAACAGACTGAGAAAGCAGAGAAAAAGTGTCTCTCTGAACCCGTTACCTTGGTGCTAGATGAACGAACGTCTCTCCACTTGCTCAGTTCTGAGAGATAATTGTGTGTGAAAGCCGTCCTTCAATTAGCTTGTTGGGAACACAAAGTTTCTTTTCAGTAGCAAAAACTACTCCATGCATATATATGGGGAGGTACTAGTTCCAAATCGGTTTTACAGTGAAAACTGCAGGAACTTCAAACCGGCACTAGGAAACAGACTGAGAAAGCAGAGAAAAAGTGTCTCCTGCAACCCGTTCCCTTGATGCTAGATGAACGAACGTCTCTCCACTTGCTCAGTTCTGAGAGATAAGTGTGTGTGAAAGCCGTCCTTCAATTAGGTTTTTGGGAACACAAAGTTTCTTTTCAGTAACAAACTCCACTCCATGCATATATAAGGGAAGGTACTAGTTCCAACTCGGTTTTACAGTGAAAACTGCAGGAACTTCAAACCGGCACTAGGAAACAGACTGAGAAAGCAGAGAAAAAGTGTCTCCTGCAACCCGTTCCCTTGGTGCTAGATGAACGAACGTCTCTCCACTTGCTCAGTTCTGAGAGATAAGTGTGTGTGAAAGCCGTCCTTCAATTAGCTTGTTGGGAACACAAAGTTTCTTTTCAGTTGCAAACTCCATTCCATACATATATATGGGGAGGTACTAGCTCCAACTCGGTTTTACAGTGAAAACTGCAGGAACTTCAAACCGGCACTAGGAAACAGACTGAGAAAGCAGAGAAAAAGTGTCTCCTGCAACCCGTTCCCTTGGTGCTAGATGAACGAACGTCTCTCCACTTGCTCAGTTCTGAGAGATAAGTGTGTGTGAAAGCCGTCCTTCACATAGCTTGTTGGGAACACAAAGTTTCTTTTCAGTTGCAAACTCCATTCCATACATATATATGGGAGGTACTAGCTCCAACTCGGTTTTACAGTGAAAACTGCAGGAACTTCAAACCGGCACTAGGAAACAGACTGAGAAAGCAGAGAAAAAGTGTCTCCTGCAACCCGTTCCCTTGGTGCTAGATGAACGAACGTCTCTCCACTTGCTCAGTTCTGAGAGATAAGTGTGTGTGAAAGCCGTCCTTCACTAGCTTGTTGGGAACACAAAGTTTCTTTTCAGTTAGCAAACTCCACTCCATACATATATATGGGGAGGTACTAGCTTCCTAACTCGGTTTTACAGTGAAAACTGCAGGAACTTCAAACGGCACTAGGAAACAGACTGAGAAAGCAGAGAAAAGTGTCTCCTGCAACCCGTTCCCTTGGTGCTAGATGAACGAACGTCTCTCCACTGCTCAGTTCTGAGAGATAAGTGTGTGTGAAAGCCGTCCTTCAACTAGCTTGTTGGGAACACAAAGTTTCTTTTCAGTTGCAAACTCCATTCCATACATATATATGGGGAGGTACAAGCTCCAACTCGGTTTTACAGTGAAAACTGCAGGAACTTCAAACCGGCACTAGGAAACAGACTGAGAAAGCAGAGAAAAAGTGTCTCCTGCAACCCGTTCCCTTGGTGCTAGATGAACGAACGTCTCTTCCACTTGCTCAGTTCTGAGAGATAAGTGTGTGTGAAAGCCGTCCTTCACCTAGCTTGTTGGGAACACAAAGTATTCTTTTCAGTTGCAAACTCCATTCCATACATATATATGGGGAGGTACTAGCTCCAACTCGGTTTTACAGTGAAAACTGCAGGAACTTCAACCGGCACTAGGAAACAGACTGAGAAAGCAGAGAAAAGTGTCTCCTGCAACCCGTTCCCTTGGTGCTAGATGAACGAACGTCTCTCCACTTGCTCAGTTCTGAGAGATAAGTGTGTGTGAAAGCCGTCCTTCACCTAGCTTGTTGGGAACACAAAGTTTCTTTTCAGTTGCAACTCCATTCCATACATATATATGGGGAGGTACTAGCTCCAACTCGGTTTTACAGTGAAAACTGCAGGAACTTCAAACCGGCACTAGGAAACAGACTGAGAAAGCAGAGAAAAAGTGTCTCCTGCAACCCGTTCCCTTGGTGCTAGATGAACGAACGTCTCTCCACTTGCTCAGTTCTGAGAGATAAGTGTGTGTGAAAGCCGTCCTTCACTTAGCTTGTTGGGAACACAAAGTTTCTTTTCAGTTAGCAAACTCCACTCCATACATATATGGGAGGTACTAGCTCCAACTCGGTTTACAGTGAAAACTGCAGGAACTTCAACCGGCACTAGGAAACAGACTGAGAAATCAGAGTAAAAGTGTCTCCTGCAACCCGTTCCCTTGGTGCTAGATGAACGAACGTCTCTCCACTTGCTCAGTTCTGAGAGATAAGTGTGTGTGAAAGCCGTCCTTCACCTAGCTTGTTGGGAACACAAAGTTTCTTTTCAGTTGCAAACTCCATTCCATACATATATATGGGGAGGTACTAGCTCCAACTCGGTTTTACAGTGAAAACTGCAGGAACTTCAAACCGGCACTAGGAAACAGACTGAGAAAGCAGAGAAAAAGTGTCTCCTGCAACCCGTTCCCTTGGTGCTAGATGAACGAACGTCTCTCCACTTGCTCAGTTCTGAGAGATAAGTGTGTGTGAAAGCCGTCCTTCACCTAGCTTGTTGGGAACACAAAGTTTCTTTTCAGTAGCAAACTCCACTCCATGCATATATATGGGGAAGGTACTAGCTTCAAATCGGTTTTACAGTGAAAACTGCAGGAACTTCAAACCGGCACTAGGAAACAGACTGAGAAAGCAGAGAAAAAGTGTCTCCTGCAACCCGTTCCCTTGGTGCTAGATGAACGAACGTCTCTCCACTTGCTCAGTTCTGAGAGATAAGTGTGTGTGAAAGCCGTCCTTCAATTAGCTTGTTGGGAACACAAAGTTTCTTTTCAGTTAGCAAACTCCACTCCATGCATATATATGGGAGGTACTAAGCTCCAACTCGGTATTTACAGTGAAAACTGCAGGAACTTCAAACCGGCACTAGGAAACAGACTGAGAAAGCAGAGAAAAAGTGTCTCCTGCAACCCGTTCCCTTGGTGCTAGATGAACGAACGTCTCTCCACTTGCTCAGTTCTGAGAGATAAGTGTGTGTGAAAGCCGTCCTTCAACCTAGCTTGTTGGGAACACAGAGTTTCTTTTCAGTTGCAAACTCCACTTCATACATATATATGGGGAGGTACTAGCTCCAACTCGGTTTTACAGTGAAAACTGCAGGAACTTCAAACCGGCACTAGGAAACAGACTGAGAAAGCAGAGAAAAAGTGTCTCCTGCAACCCGTTCCCTTGGTGCTAGATGAACGAACGTCTCTCCACTTGCTCAGTTCTGAGAGATAAGTGTGTGTGAAAGCCGTCCTTCACCTAGCTTGTTGGGAACACAAAGTTTCTTTTCAGTTGCAAACTCCATTCCATACATATATATGGGGAGGTACTAGCTCCAACTCGGTTTTACAGTGAAAACTGCAGGAACTTCAAACCGGCACTAGGAAACAGACTGAGAAAGCAGAGAAAAAGTGTCTCCTGCAACCCGTTCCCTTGGTGCTAGATGAACGAACGTCTCTCCACTTGCTCAGTTCTGAGAGATAAGTGTGTGTGAAAGCCGTCCTTCACCTAGCTTGTTGGGAACACAAAGTTTCTTTTCAGTTGCAAACTCCATTCCATACATATATATGGGGAGGTACTAGCTCCAACTCGGTTTTACAGTGAAAACTGCAGGAACTTCAAACCGGCACTAGGAAACAGACTGAGAAAGCAGAGAAAAAGTGTCTCCTGCAACCCGTTCCCTTGGTGCTAGATGAACGAACGTCTCTCCACTTGCTCAGTTCTGAGAGATAAGTGTGTGTGAAAGCCGTCCTTCACCTAGCTTGTTGGGAACACAAAGTTTCTTTTCAGTTGCAAACTCCATTCCATACATATATATGGGGAGGTACTAGCTCCAACTCGGTTTTACAGTGAAAACTGCAGGAACTTCAAACCGGCACTAGGAAACAGACTGAGAAAGCAGAGAAAAAGTGTCTCCTGCAACCCGTTCCCTTGGTGCTAGATGAACGAACGTCTCTCCACTTGCTCAGTTCTGAGAGATAAGTGTGTGTGAAAGCCGTCCTTCACCTAGCTTGTTGGGAACACAAAGTTTCTTTTCAGTTGCAAACTCCATTCCATACATATATATGGGGAGGTACTAGCTCCAACTCGGTTTTACAGTGAAAACTGCAGGAACTTCAACCGGCACTAGGAAACAGACTGAGAAAGCAGAGAAAAAGTGTCTCCTGCAACCCGTTCCCTTGGTGCTAGATGAACGAACGTCTCTCCACTTGCTCAGTTCTGAGAGATAAGTGTGTGTGAAAGCCGTCCTTCACCTAGCTTGTTGGGAACACAAAGTTTCTTTTCAGTTGCAAACTCCATTCCATACATATATATGGGGAGGTACTAGCTCCAACTCGGTTTTACAGTGAAAACTGCAGGAACTTCAAACCGGCACTAGGAAACAGACTGAGAAAGCAGAGAAAAAGTGTCTCCTGCAACCCGTTCCCTTGGTGCTAGATGAACGAACGTCTCTCCACTTGCTCAGTTCTGAGAGATAAGTGTGTGTGAAAGCCGTCCTTCACCTAGCTTGTTGGGAACACAAAGTTTCTTTTCAGTTAGCAAACTCCACTCCATACATATATATGGGGAGGTACTAGCTCCAACTCGGTTTTACAGTGAAAACTGCAGGAACTTCAAACCGGCACTAGGAAACAGACTGAGAAAGCAGAGTAAAAGTGTCTCCTGCAACCCGTTCCCTTGGTGCTAGATGAACGAACGTCTCTCCACTTGCTCAGTTCTGAGAGATAAGTGTGTGTGAAAGCCGTCCTTCACCTAGCTTGTTGGGAACACAAAGTTTCTTTTCAGTTGCAAACTCCATTCCATACATATATATGGGGAGGTACTAGCTCCAACTCGGTTTTACAGTGAAAACTGCAGGAACTTCAAACCGGCACTAGGAAACAGACTGAGAAAGCAGAGAAAAAGTGTCTCCTGCAACCCGTTCCCTTGGTGCTAGATGAACGAACGTCTCTCCACTTGCTCAGTTCTGAGAGATAAGTGTGTGTGAAAGCCGTCCTTCACCTAGCTTGTTGGGAACACAAAGTTTCTTTTCAGTTGCAAACTCCATTCCATACATATATATGGGGAGGTACTAGCTCCAACTCGGTTTTACAGTGAAAACTGCAGGAACTTCAAACCGGCACTAGGAAACAGACTGAGAAAGCAGAGAAAAAGTGTCTCCTGCAACCCGTTCCCTTGGTGCTAGATGAACGAACGTCTCTCCACTTGCTCAGTTCTGAGAGATAAGTGTGTGTGAAAGCCGTCCTTCACCTAGCTTGTTGGGAACACAAAGTTTCTTTTCAGTTGCAAACTCCATTCCATACATATATATGGGGAGGTACTAGCTCCAACTCGGTTTTACAGTGAAAACTGCAGGAACTTCAAACCGGCACTAGGAAACAGACTGAGAAAGCAGAGAAAAAGTGTCTCCTGCAACCCGTTCCCTTGGTGCTAGATGAACGAACGTCTCTCCACTTGCTCAGTTCTGAGAGATAAGTGTGTGTGAAAGCCGTCCTTCACCTAGCTTGTTGGGAACACAAGTTTCTTTTCAGTTGCAAACTCCATTCCATACATATATATGGGGAGGTACTAAGCTCCAACTCGGTTTTACAGTGAAAACTGCAGGAACTTCAACCCGGCACTAGGAAACAGACTGAGAAAGCAGAGAAAAAGTGTCTCCTGCAACCCGTTCCCTTGGTGCTAGATGAACGAACGTCTCTCCACTTGCTCAGTTCTGAGAGATAAGTGTGTGTGAAAGCCGTCCTTCACTAGCTTGTTGGGAACACAAAGTTTCTTTTCAGTTGCAAACTCCATTCCATACATATATATGGGGAGGTACTAAGCTCCAACTCGGTTTTACAGTGAAAACTGCAGGAACTTCAAACCGGCACTAGGAAACAGGACTGAGAAAGCAGAGAAAAAGTGTCTCCTGCAACCCGTTTCCCTTGGTGCTAGATGAACGAACGTCTCTCCACTTGCTCAGTTCTGAGAGATAAGTGTGTGTGAAAGCCGTCCTTCACCTAGCTTGTTGGGAACACAAAGTTTCTTTTCAGTTGCAAACTCCATTCCATACATATATATGGGGAGGTACAAGCTCCAACTCGGTTTTACAGTGAAAACTGCAGGAAATTCAAACCGGCACTAGGAAACAGACTGAGAAAGCAGAGAAAAAGTGTCTCTGCAACCCGTTCCCTTGGTGCTAGATGAACGAACGTCTCTCCACTTGCTCAGTTCTGAGAGATAAGTGTGTGTGAAAGCCGTCCTTCACCTAGCTTGTTGGGAACACAAAGATTCTTTTCAGTTGCAAACTCCATTCCATACATATATATGGGAGGTACTAGCTCCAACTCGGTTTTACAGTGAAAACTGCAGGAAACTTCAAACCGGCACTAGGAAACAGACTGAGAAAGCAGAGAAAAAGTGTCTCCTGCAACCCGTTCCCTTGGTGCTAGATGAACGAACGTCTCTCCAATAGCTCAGTTCTGAGAGATAAGTGTGTGTGAAAGCCGTCCTTCAATTAGCTTTTTGCGAACACATAGTTTCTTTTAAGTAGCAAACTCCACTCCATGCATATATATTGGAAGGTACTATTTCCAACTCGGTATTACAGTGAAAACTGCAGGAACTTCATACCGGCACTAGGAAACAGACTGAGAAATCAGAGTAAAGTGTTTCCTGTAACCCGTTCCCTTTGTGATAGATGAACGAACGTCTCTCCACTTGCTCATTTCTGAGAGATAAGTGTGTGTGAAAGCCGTCCTTCACATAGATTGTTGGGAACACAAAGTTTGTTTTCATTTGCCAACTCCATTCCATACATATATATGGGGAGGTACTAGCTCCAACTCGGTTTTACAGTGAAAAGTGCAGGAACTTCAAACCGGCACTAGGAAACAGACTGAGAAAGCAGAGAAAAA
>NW_022588734.1:0-10647 GCF_009834535.1 Camelus ferus | reverse complement strand
CAATAGAAATAGCAAGGAAATAAAAGTTTTCCAAAATGAAAAAGAAGGAGATTCTATCTCTACATGCAGATGACATGATCTCCTGCATTGAACACTCCATGACTCCACCAAGAAATTTTAGAATCAGTGAATAAATTTGAATACAGGGCAACACACAATAATCAATTATGTTTCTATTTGGTAAAAAGGAATTATCAAGAAGCTAAATTGGGAAAACCATCCCACTTACAGTCACATAAAAAAACAATAAAATACCCACAAATAAATATAATGAAGGAGTTGAAAGCCTTGTACCTTGAAAATGATAAGAAAGTCAAAAAATAAATTGAAGAAGACACAAATAAATGGAAGGGTATTTTGTCTTAGATGGGAAGAATTAATATTTTTTTAATGCCCATGCATTCCACAGAAATTTAAGATTCAATGCAATCCATTAAAATTCCAATGGCAAATTCCACATAAATAAACAAATGGTTGTAAAACTGTGTGGAATGACAAATGATCCAAGGAGACAAAGCAAACTTGAGAAAGAAGAACAAAGCTGGGGGCACCACTTTCTGATTTCTAGCCTACAAACCTATGGCAATTAAAACAGCATGAGGTACAGGATATAGCTCAGAGTTAGAGTATGTGCTTAGCATGCATACTATCCTGGGTTCAAGCTCCAGTAACTCCATTAAAATTATAAAATGAAAATTTAAAAAAAAAATTGTATTGGTAGAAAAGCAAACGCATAGATCAATGGAGCAGGAAGGAGAGTGCACGTAAGAATCCACCCACAAAGGGGGAATTAAATTATGACAAAAGTACTAAGAATATACATGGAAAGAATAGTTACTTCAATAAATGGTGTTAGGAAAACAGAACAGCCACTACAATAATAAATATAATAAATAAATAAATATAATACATAAATAAATAAATAGGTAATAATGAGAGAGAGAAAGAAACTGAACAGAGTACACAAAAGTAAATTCAAAATGTATTATGGATTTGGGAGTAAGACTGGAAACCATAAAATTCCTGGAAGAAAACATAGGTGATAAGCTACTTGACATTGGTCTTTGCAATGGTAGTTTTGGGTGTTTCAACAAAGACAAAAGTAATCAAGTAGGACTATGCCAAATCATAACCTTCTGTTAAGCAAAAGAAATCATTAGAAAATGAAATAGCAACATGAGGATTGGAAGAAAATACTTACAAAATGTATGTTTGATAAGAGGTTAATGAAGTCAATAGAGGATTCCCACTTAAACTGTCATGACAGTGTGTATACTCTTAACGCCTAGTTCCTTCTAACACCAGGTACTTCAATTTAAACACTAGCCAAGGGGCAAACTTGGGCACCTTTTCTCATAAAGTGATATCACCTAATGTCCAAGATGAGACATGATAAGAGCCCACTTCAATATTACAGCTCAACGATATTGTCAGTGTTTTAACAAGTTTTGGAACCTATGGTTTGATAAAGGGTGTCAAGTCTATCCAGGGTAATAAAACAACAATTGAATACCAATACACAATTGTTGGAAACACTTCAGTCAGAAGATAATGGGTTAGCCTCCATTGCATTTCAATATTGTCATGCTGTGGATATGCTAGCTGCTCAAAGAAGGAGAAGTTTGTGTAAACACTGCTGGAAAATGCAGCATCTACATAAATCAGAAGGGGCAAATAGTATCCAATTTATACCTTTTAAGAGACAAGATAAACTGACTCCATCAGGTAAGAGAGCCTTGACGATTTTTTTAGGCTGACAAATTGCTATATTGGTGGATTGGTTTCAAAGGATTTTGAAGAGTCTACATTGATCTTGGCTTTTCTGATGGTTTATTCTTTCATTTTCTAAGTTATCCCTTTCCTTTGCAGATCTCTTGCCACTCATGTACTACCCCAAATTTCTCTTAACTACCATCACCTCAGCTTCCAACTTATTAAACTTTATATGAAGTTTGGTGGGTTTGAGGGGTTGTAGGAGCTCAGTATATGTCACCTCAAAATGTGCCACTCTGACATGAGATTGTTTTGAGTTGAGAAAGTAATTGAGAAAAAGCAGACACAGGGTGAGCTCCTGTCACTGAGTCAAAGCTTGTACTGCTCACAACAGGGCAGGACAATAAATCAAAATATGAAGTTTTGGTTAATTAACAGCGATTTAATTTGAAAAGACAGCAGAGAGAGATGATGGTTGACAAGTCCCAAAGAGCCATTTATCCAAGTTAGAATTCAGCTTCTTTTATACTAAAAGAGGAGGGGATGTGGCTGGTTGTTGAAAACTTCTTGGAGGAATCTTTTGTTCTTGCAGCTGCCCACATTGGTCTGGTCCGGATGTTCCTTTAAACCTCCAACAAGACAAATGTTATACTCCTTTCTGCAAATTTTTATCTCCATATGAATGGAGTGGAAGAGTGTTATACCTTTAAGGTCAGGCCCCAGAGGTGGAGCCCAGAGAATGGGCTACACTGTATATTCAGGCTGTAGACATCATTATTTTCCAAAGGGACAGAACCAGCATGACTAAGCACAGGTACTAAGGCACAAAGTTTAGGGCCAAAGAATAGATCCAATGTGGAGTCAGATTTGTTCTTCTCTGTGACACTCACACTACTGACCCCAAAACAAAACATATCATTTCATTTATGATGGTGTCCTTGTCACATCAGCATCTCTCATGTGTACATATTTATCACTGGAAATGAGTTGACACTGAGAAAGTGTTTACCTTAACATACCTTCCTTTACTACCATCAGTTTACCCCTATTTTTTCTTCCCACAATTATCTCCACCTAGAAGCTCAAATCCCTTCCCTCTCTCTTCTCACCGCTCTTTAAAATTATGGTCCTTTGTCAAAAGGCTTAGCCCTCAAACCTAGCCTTTCTTTGGTAAGTTGTCTCTCCCTCTCTCTCTCTCTTTATTCTGTGAAACTATCCCATGCCAGGTAAAACTTTTAATGTTTAAGGAATTAGTGTGTCTTTTCTCCTATCAATCTGTCTGTTGTCAGTTTATTGTGAAGGCCTAGATGCTGAACCTAAGGAAATAGAATATTTTTATAGGAGCAATCAGCCAGTATCACTCAAATAATTAGTTGACAAAAATGTTTAAAGGTATCAACTACTTGGTTATCCAGAGCCCTGCCTCCTGTAAGTATTTGATTAGGAGCATCCAATGGTGATGTTTTCTGTATCTCTATTGATCTGGATTGCCACATCATTCCATAGATTATCCAAGCCCTCTTTACTAGTAGGAATAGTCATCAATACTTCTATATCTTGTTCTCTAATTTGTTTCAGAAAACCCCAGAACCAATTCAGAAAACCTATCCTTAAGACTTCCCTCTTCAAGAACCACTCTCATTAACAAAAGCAATACTAGGCAGGGTTCTGCAGAAACATAGAACACATAGGATGTGTTAAGAATGATGGAGACAGAAAGAAACAGGAGAAAAATAAGAAATTGGCTCAAGTGAAATCTGCAGGACAAGCAGAAGATCCCAGAAAGAATTGATGTTGTGGCTTCAAGTCTAAGAAAAGTCGGAATTCCTTCTTCCTTAGGGAATCGTAGCCTTTCTGCTTAAGGATTTTTGTTTTGAATTATATTTTATTTGTTTATTTTATTTTATTTAAACTTTTTTAATTGAGTTATAGTCATTTTAAATGTTGTGTCAAATTCCAGTGTACAGCATAATTTTTCACTTATACATGAACACACATACATTCATTGTCACATTCTCATTCACTGTGAGACACCACAAGATCGTGTATATATTTCCTGTGCTTTACAGTAAAACCTTGTTTGTCTATTCTACATTTTGAAATCCCAGTTCCTTCCATCCCCTTATCCCCCTGGTAACCACAAGTTTGTATTCTATGTCTATGAGTCTGTTTCTGTTTTGTATTTACGGTTTTTGTTGTTGTTGTTGTTGTTGTTGTTTTTAGGTTCTGCATATAAGCGATCTCATATGGTATTTTTATTTCTCTTCCTGGCTTACTTCACTTAGAATGACATTCTACAGGAACATCCATGTTGCTGTAAATGGCTTTATGTTCTCAGTTTTTATTGTTGAATAGTATTCCATTGTATAAGTATATCAGATCTTCCTTATCCAGCCATCTGTTGATGGACATTTAGGCTGTTTCCATGTCTTGGCTATTGAAAATAGTGCTGTTATGAACATTAAGGTGCAGGTGTCATATTGATTTAGGGTTCCATCTAGATTTATGCCCATAAGTGTGATTCCTGGTTCATATGGTAAATCTATTCCTAGTCTTTTGAGGGATTTCCATACTATTTTCCACAATGGCTACATCAAACTGCATTCCAACCAGCAGTGTAGGAAGATGCCCTTTTCTCCACAGCCCCTCCAGCATTTGTCATTTGTGGATTTTTGAATGATGGCCATTCTTACTGGTTTGAGGTGTACCTCATTATAGTTTTGATTTGTATTTCTCTGATAATTAGTGATATTGAGCATTTTTTTCTTGTGCCTTTTGATCATTTGTATTTCTTCCTTGGAGAATTGCTTGTTTAGGTATTCTGCCCGTTTTGGGATTTGGTTTTAATTTTTTTTTTTATTAATTCCTATGAGCTGCTTATGTATTCTTGAGATTAAGCCTCTGTCGGTTTCATTTGCAAAAATTTTCTCCCATTCCATAGGTTGTCATTTATTTTACTTATGGTTTCCTTTGCTGAGTAGAAGCTTGTAAGTTTCATTAAGTCCCATTTGTTTATTCTTGTTTTTAGTTCTGTTGCTTGTGTAGATTGTTCCAAGAGAACATTTTTGAGACATATGTCAGATAATGTTTTGCCTATATTTTCCTCTAGCACATTTATTTTATCTTAAGTTTAAGTCTTTGATCCATTTTGAGATTATTTTTGTGTATGGTGTAAGAGAGGGTTCTAGCTTCATTGTTTTAAATGCTGCTTTCCAGTTTTCCCAACACCATTTGCTGAGGACACTGTCTTTATTCCATTGTAAACTCTTGCCTCCTTTGTCAAAGATTAGTTGACCAGAAGTTTGTGGGTTCATTTCTGGGCTCCCTGTTCTCTTCCATTCGTACCTATATCTGTATTTGTACCAGTATCATGCTTTCTTGATGACTGTAGCTCTGTAGTATTGTCTGAAGTCTGACAGAGTTATTCCTCTAGACTCTTTCTTTCTCTTCAGTAATGCTGTTGCAATTCAGGGGATTGTTTCTTTATTATTTTTTTTCTGTTGATCCCTCATAATTGTAAAGGAATGCTACTGATATTGGAACGTTAATCTTGTAACCTTCTGCCTTGCTGAATTCTTCAATTATTTCTAGTAGATTTTTTGTGGACCTTTTAGGATTTTCTATATATAGAAACATGTCATCTACATATAGAGACACTTTTAACTATTCTTTTCCAATTTGGATCCCTTTTCGTTCTCTCTTTTGCCTGATTGCTGTCGCTAAGGGTTTCTAGGCTATGTTGAATAGGAGTGATGATAGTGGGCAGCCTTGTCTTGTCCCAGATTTTAGTGGGAAGCTTTAGAGTTTTTCACCATTGAGTACTATGTTGGCTGTAGGTTTGACATATATAGCTTCTATTATGTTGACATATGTTCCCTCCCTATCCACTTTGGTGAAAATTTTTATCATAAATAGGTGTTGAAATTTATCAAATGTTTTTCTGCATCTTTTGAGATGATCATGTGTTTTTTGTCCTTTCTTTTATTAATGAGATGTATCACAACGATTGTTTTGCATATGTTGAACCATCCTTGTGTCCCTGGGATGAACCCCACTTGATCATGATGCATAATTTTTTATATGCTGTTGAATTCTTTGTTAGTATTTTGGTGAGGATTTTGGCATCTATGTTCATCAGTGATATTGGCCTATAATTTTCTTTTTCGGTGGTGTCTTTGCCTGGTTTTGGTATCAGGGTGATGGTGGCTTCATAGAATTAGTTTAAGAGTATTCCCTCATTTCAATCTTCTGGAAGAGTTTGAGAAGGAGTGGTATGAGTTTTTCTTTGTATGTTGGTAGAATTCCTCGGTGAAGCCGTCTGGTCCTGGACTTTTTTTGTAGGTTTTTTTTTTCTTTATTCCTAATTTTATTTCATTTCTAGTGGTTGATTTGTTAAAGTGGCCAGTTTCTCCTTGGTTCAGTCTTAGTGGACTGTATGTTTACAGAAACTTGTCCATCTTTTCCAGGTTATCCATTTTGGCTCCATATTGTTTTTCATAATATTCTCATATTATATCTCTGTTTCTGTTATTTGTTTTAATTCCTCCATTTTCCTTTCTCATTTTGCTAATTTGTGTTCTTTCTTTTTTCTTCTTTGTTACTTTGGCCAGAGGTTTATTGATATCCTCTTTGATAAAAACAGCTTTTGGTTTGATAGATTTTTTCCTGTGGTTTTTAAAAACTCTATTTTATTTATTTCCTCCCTGATCTTTATTATTTCCTTCATTTGGCTGACTTTTGGGTGTTTTTGCTCTTCTGTTTCTAGTTCTTTTAGCTGGTGGGTTAGATTAATTATTTGAGATTGTCTTTTATGAGGAGGGCCTTTATCACTTTAAACTTCCCTCTTAGCATTGCATTTAGCACCCTAAAACTTTTATGTGGTTGTGTTTTCATTTTCATTTTTCTCAAGGTATTTTTTTTAATTTCAAGTTTTATTTCATCATTGATTCATTGATTTTTTAATGGCATGCTGTTTAATCTCCATGCTTTCCCTTATTTCTCCTTTATTTCTCTGTAGTTGATTTCTAGTTTCATTGCATTGTTATCAGGAAAGAAGCTTGAAATCATTTCTATCTTCTTAAAATTTTTGAGACTTCTTTTGTGCCCAAGTACATGATCAATCCTAGAAAATATTCCACGTGCACTTGTAAAGAATGTTCATCCTACTTTTGGGGAGGTATATTGCTCTGAAAATATCCACCAAATCTAATTTTTCTATTGTATCATTGAATTTCTCTGTTGCCTTTTTATTTTCTGTCTGGAAGAACTATCTATTGATGTTAATGCAGTGTTAAAATATCCCACATTGATTGTATTCCTATCAATTCCCTCCTTTATCTCTGTTAGTAGTTTTATGTACTTAAGTGCTGCCATATCAGGTGCATATATATTAATCACTGTAATAGCCTCATCTTGTATCACTCCTTTAATCCTTATAAAATGTCTGTCTTTATCTTTCTTTATGGCCCTTGTTTTAAAGTCTATTTTACTGCAATCTGAACTGCTACAACTGCCATTTTGGCTTTTTCATTTGTATGGAATATCCTTTTCCATCTTTTCACTCTCAATCTATATGTGTCCTTCTCCCTAAAATGGGTCTCTTGTTTGCAGTATATTGAAGGTTCTTGCTTTATTATCCAGTTTGCCATTCTACGTCTTTTGACTGGAGCCTTTAGTCCATTAACATTCACAGTAATTAATGATAGATGAGTGTTTATTGCCATTTTGAACTTATTTCTGCAGTTGACTTGGTATTTCCTCTTTATTCCTTTCTTCTTCATTTGTTTTTGGTAATTTTCCTTTGTATTTTCTTGGATTTTATTTAGTTTTTGTGACTCACTTGTAAGTTTTTGGCTTGTGGTTACTCTTTTTTGTAAGTCTATTAACCTATTACTATAACTGTTTGTACTAAACAGATGGTAACATAATCTCAAGCCCATCCTACAGAGAACAAAATTCTAAAAAAGAAAGAAAGAAAGAAAGAAATACACTGTATTTTATTGCTTTCCTCTCCCACTCTTAACGATTTAGATTTCTTCTTTTAGAATTTTTGTTTATTCTATTCGGAGTTCATGGTAGTTATCACATTTCCAGTTATGGGTTTCCCTATTATGTAGCATCCTGCTTTATCTCTATTTAGAGTGGACCTGTCAATACTTATTTTAGCATGGGTTTAATGTTGCTAAACTGTTTTAGATTTTGCTGATGTGTGAAGTTTTTTGCCTCTTCTTCTTTTCTAAATGATATCTTTGCTGGATAGAGTATTCTAGGCTGCATCTCTTTTTCATTCAATTCTTTGTCTATGTCTTGCCACTCCCTTCTGGCCTTTAGTGTTTGTGTAGGGAAATCAGCTGAGAGCCTTATGGGGGTTCCCTTTTAACTCACTCTGTTTTTCTCTTGCTGCCTTTAGGATCATTTCTTTATCCTTGAGTCTGGCCATCATTATTATGATATGTTTTTATGTGGGTCTGTTTGGATCCTTCCTGTTTGGGACCCTCTGAGCCTCCTGTACTTGGATATTGGATTCCTACTTTTGGCTTTGGAAGTTTTCAGTTATGATTTCTTCAAATACCTTTTCAATCCCCTTTGATTTTTCTTCCCCTTCTGGACCTCTATTATGCATAGATTGGCACACTTTATATTATTGCATACTACTCATATATTGTTTTCACTGTTTTTTATTTGTTTTTCTCTCAGCTGTTCTGATTGGGTGTTTTTGTTGCCCTGTCTTTTAGGCTACTTATTGTTCCTCTGCATTATCTAGCCTGCTTTGTACATACAGCCTTTAGATTAGTTTTAATTTCAGCCAATGAGTTTACCAATTCTACTTGGCTTTTCTTTATACCTTCAATTTCATTTTTGACATAATTTATATCACTAAACACTATCTCTTTTAGTTCCTTCAGTACTTTGATCACACCTTTTTTTCAAATCTTGATCTAGTAGGCCATGAATGTCTATTTAATTGATCATGCTTCAGGTGATTTCTCTTGCTGTTTTAATAGAGAGTGATTCCTCTGCTTCTTCATATTGCCCATATCTCTATGGCACTGTGGCTTAAGGACTATCAGTTATCTATTGTGGTACTTAAGGTTTTTATTTATTTATCTATCTAAAGCTTATGCAGGAATAAGTCTTAAAAATAGAAAGAATTTTAAAAGAATGGAGAAAAAAGTTTTGGAAACAGTGTATAAACAATAATAGAAGAGCAAGTTGAAACAGAATAGCAACTGAGTTGAGATGTCTTTAAAAACTTAAAAAGAAAAAGGAGGAAAGATCAGAAGACAATATTTAGATCTGTGTATAATCACTAACAAGAGATCAAAACCGAGAGAAATAAAAATAAACTGAGATGGATTTCTTTTTTAAAGTAATGAAAATAAAACTTTTAAAAGAAAAAAGTTAAAGAGATTAAAACTGGAGACATATACAATTGTTTAAAAAGTACATGTTTTAAAGTTATAGAACATAAAACAGATTTTAATAAAAGATGAAAGAGATTTTTAAAAGAAGGGAGAAAAAAGTTTTGAAAACACTGTATAATCATAATAGAAGAGCAAGTTGTAGCGGAATAGCAATTGTGTTGAGACGTCTTCTATAAACCTTAATAAAAGGGAGAAAAAAATCAAAACACAGTATTTGATACTTGTGAATAAGCTATAACAGGAGATCAAACCAAAATAATTAAAATGAAATGAGTTGGATTTTAAAAATCAGAATAATAAAAATTTTAAAAGAAAAATTTAAAAGGAATTAATCTGTAACATACACAACTGTTTAAAAGTAAAGATTGAAAGGTAATAGAAAATAAAACAGATATAATAAAGATTAAAAAAAAGAAAAAAAAGTTGTGTTCTGCTGGAGACTGTGTGCTCTGAATGGTTTTATCGAGAAGTCCTTTTGTCTTCACCCTTTTTCACGAACTCAGCTTGCGTTTCCAGCGGACTTCAGTTGGTCTCCTTCTCATTGCTGCTCCCGGTGTCTTTTGGCAAGAAGGTCTAGACCCCTCCCAACACTGGGTCAGGTGCTGCTCTCCTTCGCTGTGGGTGGGCGGTCATTCCCCCTCCCAATGCCACAGTCAGATGCTGTGCTTGAGGGGAGGCAGACAGATGGATCGCACCCCTCTCAGCAACTTGGTCAGTGGTGCGTTCCTGCCAGGAAGGCCGGTGGCCACCCACTCTGTCCAGGCGCTTGTCGCTCCCCTGCACTGTGCAGCTGCCTCCTGTGCCTCAGGTCAGCACTCTCTAGGCTAGCTCGGGGAAGACCACAGAGCATCCCCGACCCTGCTCAATGCCAAAATTCAGCTCCTTGTTTGGATCGACCGTGTGAGTTTTCTGAGGTAGCAGGGAAGAAAAATCCTATCTGCCTTGGGCTGTAAACAAGTCTCAGTCCTGCCTAGGAGGTTGCGGAGCCCCAGGTGAGGGTTCAGGGCTCAGATCTGCCCCTACCCGGGAGCTGCGCACAGGGGGATATGAGGGCTGTGGCTGTGCCCCGCATCTCTTCTTGTGAGAAGAGCCAATAATTGGGCCCTGGGTCTGAGGAGACAAAGGCTATGGTGCACCTCCCCCCAGGGCACACGCACTGTTGCTTTGCTTTTTTTTTTTTGCCATAATTTATGGGGGGCCAAGGTTGTTCTGCTCTGTATCTCCTCCCAGTCATGATGCACAACTTCCTGCATTCCTGTGGGTCTGCCTCAGTTGCCGCCCCAGTCCTCTGCCTGGCTCAGCCAGCCTGTCCCTGTCCCCAGGTTTTAGCTCACATCTCGGTCTGGGTGTCACAGGGACACTTTGTGCTGGTTTGTCTTCTTTCTGTCAGTCAAGGGGTGCTCTGGGCAGATCTGAGCCTTGGAGGCTCCCCCTCCATCCTGCTGGCCTCTCTTTTGGAGAGGGGGAGGTTCAGCAAAGAGCACTAGTCCTCCTTCACCTCTCTGTCCCT
>NW_022588733.1:0-10648 GCF_009834535.1 Camelus ferus | reverse complement strand
TGTGTGAAAGCAGTCCTTCATATAACCTTGTTGGGAACGCATAGTTTCTTTTCAGGGGCGAAATCCAATCCATAAATATATATGGTTAAGTACCAGCTCCAACTCGGTTTTACAGTGAAAACTGCAGGAAATTCAAACCGGCACTAGGAAACAGACTGAGAAACCAGAGTAAAAGTTTCCCCTGCATACCGTTCCATTGTAGCTAGATGATTGAAAGTCTCTCCACATGCTCAGTTCTGAGAGATAATTTTGTGTGAAAGCCGTCTTTCACCTAACTTGTTGGGAACATAAAGTTTCTTTTCAGTGGCAAACACCACTCCTTACATATATATTGGGAGGTACTAGCTCCAACTCGGTTTTACAGTGCAAACTGCAGGAACTTCAAACCGGCACTAGGAAACAGGCTGAGAAACCAGAGAAAAAGTTTCTCCTGCAACCCTTTCCCTTGGTGCTAGATGAACGAATGTCTCTCCACATGCTAAGTTCTGAGAGATAATTGTGTGTGAAAGCCGTCTTTCACATAGCTTGTTGGGAACACAAAGTTTCTTTTCAAGTGCCAACTACACTTCATACATATATATGGGTAGGTACTAGCTCCGAATCTGTATTACAGTGAAAATTGCAGGTACTTCAAAACGGCACTCGGAAACAGACTGAGAAACCAGAGTAAATTTTCCCCTGCAACCAGTTCAATTTGTTCTAGATGAACGAATGTTTCTCCACAAGCTCAGTTCTGAGAGATAAGTGTGTGTGAAGCCGTCCTTCACCTATCTTGTTGGGAACACAAATTTTCTTTTCAGTTGCCAACTATACTCCATACTTATATATGGGGAGGTACAAGCTCCAACTCGTTTACAGTGAAAACTGCAGGAAATTCAAACTGGCACTATAAACCGACTAAGAAACCAGAGTAAAAGTTTCTCCTGCAAACCTTTCCCTTTGTGGTAGATGAACGAAAGTCTCCCCAGATGCTCAGTTCTGAGTGTTAATTGTGTTTGAAAGCCGTCTTTCACCTAGCATGTTGGGAACACAAAATTTCTTTTCAGGTGCAAATTCCACTCCATACATATATATGGGGAAATACTAGATCCAACTCGTTTTTACAGTGAAATCTGCAGGAAATTCAAACCGGCACTAAGAAGCAGACTGAGAAACCAGAGTAAAAGTTTCCGTGCATCCCGTTCCCTTTGTGCAAGATGAACGAAAGTCTCTCCACATGCTCAGTTCTGAGAGATAAGTGTGTTTGAAAGCCGTCCTTCGCTTAGCTTGTTGGGAACACAAACTTTCTTTTCAGTTTCAAACTCCACTCCATAAATATATATGGGCATGTACTAGATAAAACTCGGATTTACAGTGAAAACTCCAGGAACTTCAAACAGGCACTAGGAAACAGAATGAGAAACCATAATATAGTTCAAGCTGCAACACGTTCCCTTTGTGCTAGATGAACGAACGTCTCTCCAGATGCCCAGATCTGAGAGATAATTTTGTGTGAAAGCCATCCTTCACCTAGCTTGTTGGGAACACAAAATTTCTTTCATGTGCAAAATCCACTCCATACATACATATGGGGAGGTATTAGCTCCAACTCGATTTTACAGTGAAAACTGCAGGAACTTCAAACCGGCACTAGGAAACAGACTGAGAAACCAGAGTAAAAGTTTCTACGGCAAACCTTTCTTTGTGCTAGATGAATGAACGTCTCTGCGGCACATGTCTAAGTCTGAGAGATAAGTGGGTGTGAAAACCGCCCTTCACCAAGCTTGTTTTGAACACACAAAGTTCTTTCAGGGTGCAAACTCCAGTCCATAAATATATATGGGGTGGTAGTAGCTCCAACTCGGTTTTACAGTGAAAACGGCAGGAACATCTACCGGACATTAGGAAACAGACTGAGAATCCAGAGTAAAAGTTTCCCCTGCCACCAGTTCCACTTGTGCTAGATGAAGCAAACGTCTCTCTACATGCTCAGTTCTGAGAGATGAGTGTGTTGGAAGCCGTCCTTCACCTAGCTTTTTGGGAACACAAAGTTTCTTTTCAGTTGCAAACTCCACTTCCATAAATATATATGGGAAGGTACTAGCTCCATCTCAGTAATACAATGAAAAATGCAGGAACTTCAAATCGGCACTAGGAAACAGACAGAGAAACCAGAGTAAAAGTTTCTTTTTCAAACCATTCCCT
Organism: Camelus ferus; assembly: GCF_009834535.1. Lineage (NCBI taxonomy): Eukaryota > Metazoa > Chordata > Mammalia > Artiodactyla > Camelidae > Camelus > Camelus ferus. Next base: position 8,464 of record NW_022588733.1, on the reverse strand, counting down.
TTATGCTAGACAAACGAACATCACTCCACATGCTAAGTTCTGAGAGATAATTGTGTGTGACAGCCGTCCTTCAACTAGGTTGTTGGGAACACAAAGATTTTTCAGTTGCAAACTCCCCTCCATAGATTTATATGGTGGTACGAGTTTCAAGCTCCAACTCGGTTTACAGTGAAAAATGCCAGGGACATCAAACCGGCACTAGACTAAACAGGCTGAGAAACCAGAGTAAAACTTTCCCCTGCCCTACCGTTCCTTTTGTGCAAAATGACAACCTCTCTCCACATGCTCATTCAGAGAGAAAAGTTTGTGTGAAAGCCTTCCTTCACCTATTGTTATGACACAAAAGTTTCTTTTCAGGTGCAAACTACACTCCATACATAGATATAGATAGATACTAGCTCCTCTCTCATCTTTTACACTGAAAACTGTAGGAACTTCAAAAAACCGGCACTTGGAAAACAGACTGAGAAACCAGAGTAAAAGTTTCTCCTGCAACCCATTCCCTTTGTGCTAGATGAACGACGTCTCTCCCTATGCTCAGTTCTAAGAGATAAGTGTGTGTGAATGCCGTTTTTCAAATGGCTTGTTGGGAACACAAAATTTCTTTTCAGGTGCAAACTCCACTCTGTATATATATATGGGGAGGAAAGCCCACCTCTGTTTTACATTGAAAAATGCAGGAACTTCAAAACTGGCACTAGGAAAACACACTGTGAAACAAGAGTAAATATTTCCCCTGCAACCCTATCCCTTGGTGCTAGATGAACGAAATTCTCTCCACATACTCAGTTCTGGGGATATTTGTGAGTAAAAGCCATCTTTCACCTAGCTTGTAGGGAACATAAGATCTTTTCAGTTGCAAACTCCACTCCATACATATATATGGGGAGGTACTAGCTCCATTTCTGTATTAGAGTGAAAAATGCAGGAACTTCAAATCAGCACTAGGAAACAGACTGAGAAACCAGTGTATAAGTTTCTTCTGCAATCCGTTCCCATTTTGCTAGACGAACGAACTTCACTCCACATGCAAGGTTCTGAGAGATAAGTGTGTATGAAAACCGTCTTTCACCTAGATTGTGGGAACACAAAGTATATTTTCAAGTTCAAATTCGACTCCATACATATGTATAGGATAGGTACTACGTTCAACTCGGTTTTACAGTGAAAACTGCAGGAACATCAAACCGGCACTATGACGCAGAATGAGAAACCAGAGTAAAAGTTCCTCCTGCAAACCGTTCCCTTGGTGCTAGATGAACGAACGTCTATCCACATGCTAGGTTCTGAGAGATACGTGTGTGTGAAAGCCGTCCTTCACCTAGCTTGTTTGGAACACAAAGTTTCTTTCAGTTTCAAACTCCACTCCATACATATATATGGGGAGGTACTAGCTCCAAATCGGTTTTACAGTGAAAACAGCAGGAAATTCAAACCGGCACTAGGAAACAGAATGAGAATCCAAAGTAAAAGTTTCTTCTGCAACCCGTTCCCTTGGTGCTAGATGAACGAACGTCACTCCACATGCTAGGTTCTGAGAGATAAGTGTGTGTAAAAGCCGTCCTTCAACTAGCTTGTGGGGAACACAAAGATTCTTTTCAGATGCAAACTCCACTCCATACATATATATGGGGAGGTTCTAGCTCCAACTCTGTTTTACAGTGAAAACTGCAGGAATTTCATACCGCCACTAGGAAACAGACTGAGAAACCAGAGTAAAAATTTCTACTGCCACCCGTTCCCTTGGTGCTAGATGAACGAACGTCTCTACGCATGCTCAGTTCTGAGGGATATTTGTGTGTGAAAGCCGACCTTCAACTAGCCTGTTGGGAACACAAATTTCTTTTCAGTTGCAAACTCAACTACATACATAAATATGGTGATGTACTAGCTTCAACTCGGTATTACAGTGAAATATGCAGGAATTTCAAATCGGCACTACGAAAAAGACTGAGAAACAAGAGTAAAGTTTCTTCTTCATTCCGTTCAACTTGTGCTAGATGAACGAACGTCACTCCACATGCTAGGATCTGAGATCAGTGTGTTGAAAGCCGTCCTTCACCTAGCTTGTTGGGAACACAAACTTTCTTTTCAGTTGCAAAATCCACTCTATATATATATATGGGGAAGTACAAGCTCCAAATCGGATTTACAGTGAAAATTTCAGGAAATTCAAACCGGCACTAGGAAACAGACTGAGAAACCAGAGTAAAATTTTCTCCTGCAATCCATTCCCTTTGTGATAGATAAGCGAACGTCTCTCCACATGCTCAGTTCTAAGAGAAAAGTGTGTGTGAAAGCCGTCCTTCACCTAGCTTGTTAGGAAGACAAACATTCTTTTCAGGTGCAAACACACACCATACATATATAAGATGAGGTACTAGCTCCAACACGGTTTTACAGTGAAAACTACAGGAACTTCAATCCGGCACTAGCAAACACAGACTGAGAATACAGAGTAAAAGTTTCTCCTGCAACCCGTTCTCTTTGTGCTAGATGAACGAACGTCTCTCCACATGTTCAGTTCTGAGAGATAAGTGTGAGTGAAAAGCTGTCCTTCACCTATCTTGTTGGGAACACAATGTTTCTTTTCAGGTGCAAACAACCATTCCATACATATTATAGGTTAGTACAAGCTCCAACTCATTTTTACACTGAAAACTGCAGGAAATTCAAACCGGCACTAGGAAACAGACTTAGAATCCAGAGTAAAAATTTCTTCTGCAACACGTTCGATTTGTGCTAGATGAACGAAAGTCTCTCCTCATGCTCATTTCTGAGAGATAAGTGTGTGTGTAAGCCGTACTTCACCTAGCTTGTTGGGTACACAACGTTTCTTTCAGTTGAAAACTCAACTCCATACATACATATATGTGGAGGAACTAGCTGCAACTCGGTTTTTACAGTGAAATTGCAGGAACATTCAAACCCGGTACTAGGAAACAGACTGACAAACCAGAGTAAAAGTTTCTCCTGCAACACGTTCCCTTTTTGCTAGATGAACGAACGTCTCCCACATTCTCTTTTCTGTGACATAAGTGTGTATGAAAGCCGTCTCTCAACTAGCTTGTTGGGAACACAATGTTTCTTTTCAGTTGCATACTCCACTCCATACATATATATGTGGAGGGTACTAGCTCCAACTATTTTTACAGTGAAAAAAAGGCAGGAAGTTCAAACCGGCACGTAGGAACAAACTGAGAAACAAGAGTAAAAGTTTCTCCTGCAAACCATTCATTTTGTGCTAGAGTAAAAGAACGTCTCTCCACATGCTCTGTTCTGAGGGTTAAGTGTGTTTTTAAGCCGTCCTTCACCCTATCTTGTTGGGAAAACATAGTTTCTTTTCAGTTGCAAACCCCAATCCATACATATATATGGGAGGGTACTAGCTCCATCTCGGTATTAGCAGGGAAAAAATCAGGAACATCAATTCGGCACTAGGAAACAGACTGAGAAACACAGAGTAAAAGTTTCTTCAGCAAACCTTTACATTTTTGCTAGACGAACGAAAGTCAATCCACATGCTAGTTTCTGAGAGATAAGTGTGTGTGAAAGCCGTCTTTCACCTAGCTTGTTGGGAACGACAAAGTTTCTTTTCGGGTGCAAACCACTCCATACTTATATATTCGGAGGTAGGTAGTTTCCAAATCGGTTTTACGTGAAACCTGCAGGAACTTCAATTCGGCACTAGGAAACAGAACTGAAAACCAGAGTATAATTTTATTCTGCACAACACGTTCCCTTTGTCTAGATGAACGAGGTCTCGCCACATGCTCAGATCTGAGATAAATTGTGTGTGAAAGCCGTCATTCACTTAGCTTGTTGGGAACACTAGTGTTACTTTTCAGGTGCAAAATCCACTCCTTACATATAGCAGGGGGGAGGTACTAGCGTCAACTCTTTTACAGTGAAAACTGCAGGAACTTCAACCGGCACTAGGAAACAGACTGAGAAACCAGAGTAAAGTTTCTATTGCAACCATTTCCATTTTTGCTAGATGAAAGAATGTCTCCTCCTCAGGCTCAGATCGGAGAGATAAATGTGTGTGAAAGCCGGCCTACATCTAGCTTTTGGGGAACAAAAAATTTTCTTTTCAGGGTAAACTCCTCTCCATACATATATATGGGGAGGTACTACTCCAAATCTGTTTTACTGTAAGAACTACACGAAATTCAAACCGGCAGTAGGAAACAGAACTGAAAAACCAGAGTAATGTTTCTCCTGCAAAACCGCTCCCGTGGTGCTAGATGAAAGAAAGTCTCTAACATGCTCAGCTCTAAGGAAATAAGTGTGTGATGAAAGCCGTCCATCAACTTGCTGTTGGGAAGACAAAGATACTTTTTCATTGCAAACCCCACTCCAAATATATATATTGGGAATTCTAGCTCCAAATCGGTTTTTTTTACAGTGAAAACTGCAGGAAATTTCAAACCGACACAAGAAAAAAACTGAGAAACCAGAGTAAAAGTTTCCCCTGCCAACCCGTTCTCTTGATGCTAGAGAACGAACGTCTCTCCAAGTGCTAAGTTCTGAAAATATGTGTGTGTGAAGCCGACTTCACCAAGCTTGTTGGGAACACCAAGATTCATTTGATGTGCACACTCCACTCCATAAAAATATATGGGGAATTACTAGATACCAATCGGTTTTAAAGTGAAAACTGCAGGAATTTCAACCTGCACTATGAAACAATCTGAGAACCAGAGTAAATTTTCACTTGCAAACCTTTCCCTTTGTGCTAGATGACGAACGTCTCACCAATGCTCTGGTCTGAGGGATAGTGGGTTTTTAAAGCCGTCCTTTCACCTAGCTTGTGGAACACAATTTTTCTTTTCATTTGCTAGACTCCACTCCATACATATATATGGGAAGGGTTACTAGCTCCAACTCGGTTTTACTGTGCAAACTGCAGGAAATTCAAATCTGGCACTAGGAAACAGACTGAGAAACCAGAGGTAAAATTTAACCTGCAGACCCGTTCCTTTTTTCTAGATGAACGACGTCCCGCCACATGCTCTGTTCTGAGAGATAAGTGTGTGTGAAAGCCGTCATTTACCTATCTTTTTGGGAAACATAGTTTTCTTTCATGGCAAACTTCACTCCATACAAATATATGGGGAGGTACTGAGCTCCAATTCGGTTTTACAGGTGAAAACTGTAGGAACGTGAAACCGGCACTAGGAAGCAGACTGAGAAACCAGAGTAAAAGGTTTCCCTGCAACCCGTTCCCTTTGTTCTAGATGAAGGAAAATCTCTCCACATGCTCATTTCTGCGAGATAGTGTGTTTGAGAGACCTCCTTCGCTTGCTCTTGGGACAGCAAAAGTTTCTTTTCAGTTTCAAACTCCATTATCCATACATATATATGGGCATATACTAGATACAACTCGGTTGTACAGTGAAAACTCCAGGAACTTCAAAAAGGCACTAGGAAACAGAATGAAGAACCAGAATTAAAAGTTTCAGCTGCTATATGTCCCTTTGTGCTAGATGAAACGAACGTCTCTCCAGATTGCCGCAGATGTGAGAGGTTATTGTGTGTGAAAGCCAATCCTTCACATAGCTTGTTGGGAAACACAAAATTTCTGTCAGGTGCAAACTCCATTCCATACATATATATGTTGAGGTACTAAGCCTCCAACGCCGATTTTAGACCTGAAAACTTGCAGGAACTTCAAACCAGCCACGAGGAAACAGAATGAGAAACCACAGGAAAAGTTTCTCCTGCAACACCTTCCTTTGTGCTAGAATGAATGAACGTCTCTCCTACAATGCTTAAGTTCTGAAGGGATAAGTGCGTGTGAAAGCCGTGCTTCACCTAGCGGGTCTTGAACACAAAGTTCTTTCAGGTGCAAACTCAGTCCCTAAAATATATATGGGGTGATAGCTATCTTCCAAATCGGTTTTTGTCAGTTGAAAACTGGCAGGAAGAGCGAACCGGCTTAGGAAACAGCCTGAGAAACCATAGTAAAAGTTCCTCCTGCAACCCCGTTCCATTTGTGCTAGATGAACTACGTCTCTCTACATGCTCAGTTCTGAGAGATGAGTGTGTGTGGAAGCCATCCTTCAGCTAGCTTGTTGGGAACACAATTTTCTTAAATGTGCAACTCCACTCCATACATATATATGGGGAGGTATTAGCTCCAACTCGATTTTACAGTGAAAACTGCAGGAATTACAAACCGGCACTAGGAAACAGACTGAGAAACGAGAGTAAACGTTTCACATGCAACACGTTCCCTTTGTGCTAGATGAACCAACGTCTCTCCACATGCTCATTTCTGAGAAATATTTGTGTGTGAAAGCCGTTCTTCATCTAGCCTGTTGGAAACACAAAGTTACTTTCAAGGTGCAAAATCTCACTCCATAAATATATATGGGGAAGTACTAGCTCCAACACGGTTTTACAGAGAAAACTGCAGGAACTTCAAACCGGCACTAGGAAAAAGACTGAGAAAGCACAGTAAAACATTCACATTCAACCCATTCCCTTTGTGCAAGATGAACGAACCTCTCTCACATGCTCAGTTCAGAGAGAAAAGTTTGTGTGAAAGCCGTCCTTCACCTATCCTGTTATGAACACAAAGTTTCTTTCAGGTGCAAACTACACTCCATACATATATATAGGTAGATACTAGCTCCTACTCTTGATTTACACTGAAAAACTGTAGGAACTTCAAAACCGGCAGTTGAAGCAGACTGAGAAACCATGGAGTAAAAGTTTTCTCCTGCAACCCATTCCCTTTTGTCTAATGAGACGAACGTCCCTCCACATGCTCAGTTCTAAGAGATATGTGTGGTGTGAAAGCCGTTTCTCAAATAGATTGTTGGGAACACAAAGTTTCTTTTCAGGTGCAAAATCCACTCCATATATATATATGGCGATATAAAGCTCCAACTCTTTTTTACATTGAAAAATGCAGGAACATCAAACTGGCACTAGGAAACAGACTGTGAAACCAGAGTAAAAATTTCTCCTGCAACCCTTTCCCTTGGTGCTAGATGAACGAAATTCTCTCCACATGCTCAGTTCTGAGGGATATTTGTGAGTAAAAGCCGTCCCTTCACCTAGCTTGTAGGGAACATAAAGATTCTTTTCAGTGCAAACTCCACTCCATACATATATATGGGGAGGTACTAGCTCCATCTCGGTATTAGCAGTGAAAAATGCAGGAACTTCAAATCGGCACTAGGAAACAGACTGAGAAACCAGTGTATAAGTTTCTTCTGCAATCTGTTCCCATTTTGCTAGACGAACGAACGTCACTCCACATGCTAGGTTCTGAGAGATGTGTGTATGAAAGCCGTATTTCACCTAGCTTGTTGGGAACACAAAGTATCTTTTCAAGTTCAAACTCCACTCCATACATATATATAGGGTAGGTACTACGTCCAACTCGGTTTTACAGTGAAAACTGCAGGAACTTCAAACCGGCACTATGAAGCAGAATGAGAAACCAGAGTAAAAGTTCCTCCTGCGAACCGTTCCCTTGGTGCTAGATGAACGAACGTCTCTCCACATGCTAGGTTCTGACAGATACGTGTGTGTGAAAGTCGTCCTTCACCTAGCTTGTTTGGAACACAAAGTTTCTTTCAGTTTCAAACTCCACTCCATACATATATACTGGGAGGTACTAGCTCCAACTCGGTTTTACAGTGAAAACTGCAGGAAATTCAATCAGGCACTAGGAAAAAGTCTGAGAAAAGAGAGTAAATGTTTCTCATGCAACCCGTTCCCTTTGTGCTAGATGAACGGACGTCACTGCACATGCTCAGTTCAAAGAAATAAGTGTGTGTGAAATCCGTCCTTCAACTAGCTTGTTGGGAACACAAAGATTATTTTCAAGTGCAAAATCCACTCCATACATATATATGGGTGGTACTAGCTCCAACACGGTTTTACAGTGAAAAATGCAGGAATTTCAAATCGGCACTAGGAAACAGACTGAGAAAAAAGAGTAAAGTTTCTTTTTCATTCCGTTCACATTGTGCTAGATTAACGAAAGTCACTCCACATGCTAGGTTCTGAGAAATAAGTGTGTTGAAAGCCGTCCTTCACATAGTTTGTTGGGAACGCAAACATTCTTTTCAGTTGCAAAATCCACTCCATAAATATATATGGGGAAGTACAAGCTCCAACTCGGATTTACAGTGAAAATTTCAGGAAATTCAAACCGGCACTAGGAAACAGACTGAGAAACCAGAGTAAATGTTTCTTCTGCATCCCTTTCCATTTTTGCTAGACGAACGAACGTCAATCCACATGCTAGGTTCTGAGAGAAAATTGTGAGTGAAAGCCGTCTTTCACCTAGCTTGTGGGGAACACAAAGTTTCTTTTCAGTTGCAAACCCATTCCATACATATATATGCGGATGTAGTAGTTCCAAATCGGTTTTACAGTGAAACCTGCAGGAACTTCAAACCGAAACTAGGAAACAGACTGAAAAACAGAAAAAAAGTTTCTT
>NW_022588732.1:0-10648 GCF_009834535.1 Camelus ferus | reverse complement strand
CCCAGGTAGACAGGCAGGGCGATAGGCAGAGAGATAGGCACGCAGAGACACTCTAGGCTGCATCTCCCAGGTAGACAGGCAGGGAGATAGGCAGAGAGATAGGCACACACAGACACTCTAGGCTGCATCTCCCAGGTACACAGGCAGAGAGATAGGCACACAGAGACACTCTAGGCTGCATCTCCCAGGTAGGACAGGCAGAGAGATAGGCAGGGAGATAGGCACACAGAGCACTCTAGGCTGCACTCCCCATAGATAGGCCCACAGAGACACTCTAGGCTGCATCTCCAGGAGATAGGCGGAGAGATAGGCACACAGAGACACTAAAGTCTGCATCCCCGAGTTAGACAGTTAGAGAGATAGGCACACGAGACCTCTAGGCTGCATCTCTCAGGTAGACAGGCAGAGAGATAGGCACACAGAGACACTAGAGTCTGCATCCCCGAGGTAGTCAGGTAGAGAGAGAGGCACACAGATACACTCTAGGCTGCATGTCCGAAAGTGATAGGCAGGGAGACAAGCAGGGAGATAGGCACACAGAGACACTCTGGAGTGCATCCTAGAGGTAGACAGGCAGGGAGATAGGCACACAGATACACTCTAGGCTGCATCCCTGAGGTAGACAGGCAGGGAGATAGCATAAAGAGACACTCAAGGCTCAACTCCCCAGGTAGATAGGCACACGAGACACTCTAGGCTGCAGTCTCCGAGGTACACAGACAGTGATGTAGGCAGGGAAATAGGCACATAGAGACACTCTAGGCTGCATCTCCCAGGTAGACAGGAGGAGAGATAGGCACACAGAGACACTCTAGGCTGCATGTCCGAAAGTGATAGGCAGGGAACAGGCAGGGAGATAGGCACAAAGAGACACTCAAGCTGCACTCCCCAGTAGATAGGCACACAGAGACACTCTAGGCTGCATCTCACAGGTAGACAGCAGGGATATAGGCAGGAGATAGGCACAAAGAGCAGTCAAGGTTGCATCTCCCAGGTAGACAGGCAGGGCGATAGCACACAGAGACACTCTAGGCTCCAATCCCAGGTAGATAGGCAGACAGAGACACTGTAGGGCTGCATGCCGAAGGTGATAGGCAGGGAGACAGGCAGGGAGATAGGCACACAGAGGACACTCTAGGCTGCACTCCCAGGTAGACAGGGCAGGGAAATAGACAGGGAGATAGGCACAAGAGAACTCTAGGCTGCATCCCCAGGTAGAGGCACACAGAGACACTCTATGCCACTCCCCAGGAAGACAGGCAGGGAAGTAGACAGGGAGATTGGCACACAGAGACATTCTAGGCTTCACTCCCTAGGTAGATAGGCACATAGAGACACAAAAGGCTGCACTCCCCATGTAGATAGGCCCACAAGAAACACTCTAGGCTGCATCTCCCTGGTACACAGGCAGAGAGATAGGACATAGACACACCTAGGCTGCATCCCAGGTAGACAGGCAGGGAGATAGGCGCACAAGACACTACAGTCTGCAATCACCGAGGTAGACAGGTAGAGATATAGGCACACAGAGACACTCTAGGCTGAATTCCCGAGGTACACAGACAGTGATGAAGGCAGGGAAATAGGCCACATAGAGACACTCTAGGCTGCACTCCCCAGGTAGATAGGAACACAGACACTCTAGGCTGCATGTCCGAAGGTGATAGGCAGGGAGACAGGCAGGTAGATAGGCACACACAGACACTACAGTCTGCATCCCCGAGGTAGTCAGGTAGAGAGAGAGGCACACAGATACACCTAGGCTGCATGTCCGAAAGTGATAGGCAGGGAGACAAGCAGGGAGATAGGCACACAGAGACACTCTGGAGTGCATCCTAGAGGTAGACAGGCAGGGAGATAGGCACACAGAGACACTCTTGGCTCCAATCCCAGGTAGATAGGCACACAGAGACAATCCATGCTGCAGTCTCCGAGGTAGACAGGCAGAGAGATAGGCAGGAGATAGGCACACAGAGACACTCTAGGCTGCAATCCCCAGGTAGATCGGCACACAGAGACCCTCTAGGCTGCACTCCCGATGTAGATAGGCACACAGAGACACTCTAGGCTGCACTCCCCAGGTAGACAGGCAGGGAAATAGACAGGGAGATAGGCACACAGATACATTCTAGGCTTCAATCCCCAGGTAGATCGGCACACAGAGACCCTCTAGGCTGCACTCCAGAGGTAGATAGGCACACAGAGACACTCTAGGCTGCACTCCCAGGTAGACAGGCAGGGAAATAGACAGGGAGACAGGCACACAGAACATTCTAGGCTTCACTCCCCCAGCTAGATAGGAACACAGAGACACTCTAGGCTGCACCCCGGTAGATAGGCACACAGAGACACCTAGGCTGCATGTCGAAGGTGATAGGCAGGGAGACAGGCAGGGAGATAGGCACAAAGAGCAGTCAAGGTTGCATCTCCCGGTAGACAGGCAGGGCGATAGGCACACAGAGACACTATAGGCTCCATCCCCAGGTAGATAGGCACACAGAGACACTGTAGGCTGCATGTCCGAAGGTGATAGGCAGGGAGACAGGCAGGGAGATAGGCACACAGAGACACTCTAGGCTGCACTCCCCAGGTAGACAGGCAGAGAAATAGACAGGATATAGGCACACAGAGCACTCTAGGCTACACTCCCCAGGTAGATAGGCACACAGAGACACTCTAGGCTGCACTCCCCAGGAAGACAGGCAGGGAAGTAGACAGGAGATTGGCACACAGAACATCTAGGCTTCACTCCCTAGTAGATAGCACCAGAGACACAAAAGGCTGCACTCCCCAGGTAATAGACAGGGAGATTGGCACACAGAGACACTCTAGGCTTCACTCCCTAGGTAGATAGGCACATAGAGACACAGGCTGCACTCCCCAGGTATATAGGCAGGGAGATAGGCACACAGAGACTCTAGGCTACACTCCCGAGTAGTAGGCACAGAGACTCTCTAGGCTGCATGTCCGAAGGGATAGGCAGGGAGATAGGCAGGAGATAGGACACAGAGACACTCTAGGCTGCATCTCCCAGGTACATCAGGCAAGAGAGATAGGCACATAGACACACTCTAGGCTGCATCTCCCAGGTAACAGGCAGGAGAATAGGCACACAATACACTACAGTCTGCATCCCCGAGGTAGACAGGTAGAGATATAGGCACACAGAGACACTCTAGGCTGAATTCGCGAGGTACACAGACAGTGATGTAGGCAGGGAAATAAGCACATAGAGACACTCTAGGCTGCACTCCCCAGGTAGATAGGAACACAGAGACACCTCAGGCTGCATGTTCGAAGGTGATAGGCAGGGAGACAGGCAGGTAGATAGGCACACAGAGACACTCTAGGCTGCATCTCCCAGGTAGACAGGCAGAGAGATAGGCAGGGAGATAGGCACACAGAGACACTCTAGGCTGCACTCCCCAGGTAGATAGGCCCACAGAGACACTCTAGGCTGCATCTCCCAGGTAGATAGGCGGAGAGATAGGCACACAGAGACACTAAAGTCTGCATCCCCAGTTAGACAGTTAGAGAGATAGGCACACGAGACACTCTAGGCTGCATCTCTCAGGTAGACAGGCAGAGAGATAGGCACACAGAGACACTAGAGTCTGCATCCCCGAGGTAGTCAGGTAGAGAGAGAGGCACACAGATACACTCTAGGCTGCATGTCCGAAAGTGATAGGCAGGGAGACAAGCAGGGAGATAGGCACACAGAGACACTCTGGAGTGCATCCTAGAGGTAGACAGGCAGGGAGATAGGCACACAGATACACTCTAGGCTGCATCCCTGAGGTAGACAGGCAGGGAGATAGGCATAAAGAGACACTCAAGGCTCCACTCCCCAGGTAGATAGGCACACAGAGACACTCTAGGCTGCAGTCTCCGAGGTACACAGACAGTGATGTAGGCAGGGAAATAGGCACATAGAGACACTCTAGGCTGCATCTCCCAGGTAGACAGGCGGAGAGATAGGCACACAGAGACACTCTAGGCTGCATGTCCGAAAGTGATAGGCAGGGAGACAGGCAGGGAGATAGGCACAAAGAGACACTCAAGGCTGCACTCCCCAGGTAGATAGGCACACAGAGACACTCTAGGCTGCATCTCACAGGTAGACAGGCAGGGATATAGGCAGGGAGATAGGCACAAAGAGACAGTCAAGGTTGCATCTCCCAGGTAGACAGGCAGGGCGATAGGCACACAGAGACACTCTAGGCTCCAATCCCCAGGTAGATAGGCAGACAGAGACACTGTAGGCTGCATGTCCGAAGGTGATAGGCAGGGAGACAGGCAGGGAGATAGGCACACAGAGACACCTAGGCTGCACTCCCCAGGTAGACAGGCAGGGAAATAGACAGGGAGATAGGCACACAGAGACACTCTAGGCTGCACTCCCCAGGTAGATAGGCACACAGAGACACTCTAGGCTGCACTCCCCAGGAAGACAGGCAGGGAAGTAGACAGGGAGATTGGCACACAGAGACATTCTAGGCTTCACTCCCTAGGTAGATAGGCACATAGAGACACAAAAGGCTGCACTCCCCATGTAGATAGGCCCACAGAAACACTCTAGGCTGCATCTCCCTGGTACACAGGCAGAGAGATAGGCACATAGACACACTCTAGGCTGCATCTCCCAGGTAGACAGGCAGGGAGATAGGCGCACAAGACACTACAGTCTGCATCACCGAGGTAGACAGGTAGAGATATAGGCACACAGAGACACTCTAGGCTGAATTCCCGAGGTACACAGACAGTGATGAAGGCAGGGAAATAGGCACATAGAGACACTCTAGGCTGCACTCCCCAGGTAGATAGGAACACAGAGACACTCTAGGCTGCATGTCCGAAGGTGATAGGCAGGGAGACAGGCAGGTAGATAGGCACACAGAGACACTACAGTCTGCATCCCCGAGGTAGTCAGGTAGAGAGAGAGGCACACAGATACACTCTAGGCTGCATGTCCGAAAGTGATAGGCAGGGAGACAAGCAGGGAGATAGGCACACAGAGACACTCTGGAGTGCATCCTAGAGGTAGACAGGCAGGGAGATAGGCACACAGAGACACTCTTGGCTCCAATCCCCAGGTAGATAGGCACACAGAGACAATCCATGCTGCAGTCTCCGAGGTAGACAGGCAGAGAGATAGGCAGGGAGATAGGCACACAGAGACACTCTAGGCTGCAATCCCCAGGTAGATCGGCACACAGAGACCCTCTAGGCTGCACTCCCGATGTAGATAGGCACACAGAGACACTCTAGGCTGCACTCCCCAGGTAGACAGGCAGGGAAATAGACAGGGAGATAGGCACACAGATACATTCTAGGCTTCAATCCCCAGGTAGATCGGCACACAGAGACCCTCTAGGCTGCACTCCAGAGGTAGATAGGCACACAGAGACACTCTAGGCTGCACTCCCCAGGTAGACAGGCAGGGAAATAGACAGGGAGACAGGCACACAGAGACATTCTAGGCTTCACTCCCCAGCTAGATAGGAACACAGAGACACTCTAGGCTGCACCCCGGTAGATAGGCACACAGAGACACTCTAGGCTGCATGTCCGAAGGTGATAGGCAGGGAGACAGGCAGGGAGATAGGCACAAAGAGACAGTCAAGGTTGCATCTCCCAGGTAGACAGGCAGGGCGATAGGCACACAGAGACACTATAGGCTCCAATCCCCAGGTAGATAGGCACACAGAGACACTGTAGGCTGCATGTCCGAAGGTGATAGGCAGGGAGACAGGCAGGGAGATAGGCACACAGAGACACTCTAGGCTGCACTCCCCAGGTAGACAGGCAGAGAAATAGACAGGGAGATAGGCACACAGAGACACTCTAGGCTACTCCCGGTAGATAGGCACACAGAGACACTCTAGGCTGCACTCCCCAGGAAGACAGGCAGGGAAGTAGACAGGGAGATTGGCACACAGAGACATTCTAGGCTTCACTCCCTAGGTAGATAGGCACATAGAGACACAAAAGGCTGCACTCCCCAGGTAGATAGGCAGGGAGATAGGCACACAGAGACACTCTAGGCTACACTCCCGAGTAGATAGGCACATAGAGACTCTCTAGGCTGCACTCCCCAGGTATATAGGCAGGGAGATAGGCACACAGAGATACTCTATGCTTCACTCCCCAGGTAGGTAGGAACACAGAGACACTCTAGGCTGCATGTCCGAAGGTGATAGGCAGGGAGATAGGCAGGGAGATAGGCACACAGAGACACTCTAGGCTGCATCTCCCAGGTACACAGGCAGAGAGATAGGCACATAGACACACTCTAGGCTGCATCTCCCAGGTAGACAGGCAAGGAGATAGGCACACAAGACACTACAGTCTGCATCCCCGAGGTAGACAGGTAGAGATATAGGCACACAGAGACACTCTAGGCTGAATTCGCGAGGTACACAGACAGTGATGTAGGCAGGGAAATAAGCACATAGAGACACTCTAGGCTGCACTCCCCAGGTAGATAGGAACACAGAGACACTCTAGGCTGCATGTTCGAAGGTGATAGGCAGGGAGACAGGCAGGTAGATAGGCACACAGAGACACTCTAGGCTGCATGTCCCATGTAGATAGGCAGGGAGATAGGCACACAGAGACACTACAGTCTGCATCCCCGAGGTAGACAGGTAGAGAGATAGGCACACAGAGACACTCTAGGCTGCATGTCCGAAAGTGATACGCAGGGAGACAGGCAGGGAGATAGGCACACAGAGACACTCTAGGCTCCAATCCCCAGGTAGATAGGCACACAGAGACAATCCAGGCTGCAGTCTCCGAGGTAGACAGCAGAGAGATAGGCAGGGAGATAGGCACACAGAGACACTAAAGGCTTCACCCCAGGTAGATAGGAACACAGAGACATTCTAGGCTTCACTCCCCAGGTAGATAGGCACACAGAGACACTGTAGGCTGCATCTCCGAAGGTGATAGGCAGGGAGACAGGCAGGGAGATAGGCACACAGATACACTCTAGGCTGCATCCCTGAGGTAGACAGGCAGGGAGATAGGCATAAAGAGACACTCAAGGCTCCACTCCCCAGGTAGATAGGCACACAGAGACACTCTAGGCTGCAGTCTCCGAGGTACACAGACAGTGATGTAGGCAGGGAAATAGGCACATAGAGACACTCTAGGCTGCATCTCCCAGGTAGACAGGCGGAGAGATAGGCACACAGAGACACTCTAGGCTGCATGTCCGAAAGTGATAGGCAGGGAGACAGGCAGGGAGATAGGCACAAAGAGACACTCAAGGCTGCACTCCCCAGGTAGATAGGCACACAGAGACACTCTAGGCTGCATCTCACAGGTAGACAGGCAGGGATATAGGCAGGGAGATAGGCACAAAGAGACAGTCAAGGTTGCATCTCCCAGGTAGACAGGCAGGGCGATAGGCACACAGAGACACTCTAGGCTCCAATCCCCAGGTAGATAGGCAGACAGAGACACTGTAGGCTGCATGTCCGAAGGTGATAGGCAGGGAGACAGGCAGGGAGATAGGCACACAGAGACACTCTAGGCTGCACTCCCCAGGTAGACAGGCAGGGAAATAGACAGGGAGATAGGCACACAGAGACACTCTAGGCTGCACTCCCCAGGTAGATAGGCACACAGAGACACTCTAGGCTGCACTCCCCAGGAAGACAGGCAGGGAAGTAGACAGGGAGATTGGCACACAGAGACATTCTAGGCTTCACTCCCTAGGTAGATAGGCACATAGAGACACAAAAGTCTGCACTCCCCAGGTAGATAGGCCCACAGAAACACTCTAGGCTGCATCTCCCAGGTACACAGGCAGAGAGATAGGCACATAGACACACTCTAGGCTGCATCTCCCAGGTAGACAGGCAGGGAGATAGGCGCACAAGACACTACAGTCTGCATCACCGAGGTAGACAGGTAGAGATATAGGCACACAGAGACACTCTAGGCTGAATTCCCGAGGTACACAGACAGTGATGAAGGCAGGGAAATAGGCACATAGAGACACTCTAGGCTGCACTCCCCAGGTAGATAGGAACACACAGACACTCTAGGCTGCATGTCCGAAGGTGATAGGCAGGGAGACAGGCAGGTAGATAGGCACACAGAGACACTCTAGGCTGCATCCCCGAGGTAGAGGTAGAGAGATAGGCACATAGAGACAGTCTAGGCTGCATCTCCGAAATGATAGGCAGGGACAGGCAGGGAGATACGCACACAGAGACACTCTAGGCTGCACTCCCGAGGTGAATTGGCACACAGAGACACTCAAGACAGCACTCCCCAGGTAGACAGGTAGGGAAATAGACAGGGAGATAGGCACACAGAGACATTCCAGGCTTCACTCCCCAGGTAGATACGAACACAGAGATACTCAAGGCTGCACTCCCCAGGTAGATAGGCACACAGAGACACTCTAGGCTGCATGTCCCATGTAGATAGGCAGGGAGATAGGCACACAGAGACACTACAGTCTGCATCCCGAGGTAGACAGGTAGAGAGATAGGCACACAGATTCACTCTAGGCTGCATGTCCGAAGGTGATAGGCAGGGAGATAGACACACAGAGACACTCTAGGCTGCATCTCCCAGGTAGACAGGTAGAGAGATAGGCACACAGAGACACTCTAGGCTGCATCTCCCAGGTGGACAAGCAGGCAGATAGGCACACAGAGACACTCTAGGCTGCATCTACGAGGCTGACAGGAAGGGAGATAGGCAGAGAGATAGGCACACAGAGACACTCTAGGCTGCATCTACGAGGTAGACAGGTACAGAGATAGGCAGGGAGATAGGCACATAGAGACACTCTAGGCTGCACTCCCGAGGTAGATAGGCACACAGAGACACTCTAGGCTACGCTCCCCAGGTAGATAGGCTCACGGAGACACACCAGGCTGCCCTTCCCAGGTAGATAGGCAGGGAGATAGGCACACAGAGACACTCAAGGCTGCACTCCCCAGGTAGATAGGCACACAGAGACACTCAAGGCTCTACTCCCCAGGTAGATAGGCCCACAGAGACACTCTAGGCTGCATCTCCCAGTAGACAGGCGGGGAGATAGGCAGAGAGTTAGGCACACACAGACACTCTAGGCTGCATCTCCCAGGTACACAGGCAGAGAGATAGGCACACAGAGACACTCTAGGCTGCATCCCAGGTAGACAGGCAGAGAGATAGGCACACAGAGACACTCTAGGCTGCACTCCCCAGGTAGATAGGCACACAGAGACACTCTAGGCTGCATCTCCCAGGCAGACAGGCTGAGAGATAGGCACACAGAGACACTCTAGGCTACATCCCTGAGGTAGACAGGCAGGGAGATAGGCACACAGAGACACTCTAGGCTCCAATCCCCAGGTAGATAGGCACACAGAGACACTGTAGGCTGCATGTCCGAAGGTGATAGGCAGGGAGACAGGCAGGGAGATAGGCACACAGAGACATTCTAGGCTTCACTCCCCAGGTAGATACGAACACAGAGACACTCTAGGCTGCATCTCCCAGGTAGACAGGCAGGGAAATAGACAGGGAGATAGGCACACAGAAACACTCTAGGCTGCACTCCCCAGGTAGATAGACAGGGAGATAGGCACACAGAGACACTCTAGGCTGCACTCCTGAGGTAGATAGGCACACAGAGACACTCAAGGCTGCACTCCCCAGGTAGATAGGCACACAGAGACACTCTAGGCTGCATCTCCCAGGTAGACAGGCAGGGATATAGGCAGGGAGTTAGGCACAAAGAGACAGTCAAGGCTGCATCTCCCAGGTAGACAGGCAGGGCGATAGGCAGAGAGATAGGCACGCAGAGACACTCTAGGCTGCATCTCCCAGGTAAACAGGCAGGGAGATAGGCAGAGAGATAGGCACACACAGACACTCTAGGCTGCATCTCCCAGGTACACAGGCAGAGAGATAGGCACACAGAGACACTCTAGGCTGCATCTCCCAGGTAGACAGGCAGAGAGATAGGCAGGGAGATAGGCACACAGAGACACTCTAGGCTGCACTCCCCAGGTAGATAGGCCCACAGAGACACTCTAGGCTGCATCTCCCAAGGTAGATAGGCGTAGAGAAGGCACACAGAGACACTAAAGTCTGCATCCCCGAGTTACAGTTAGAGATAGTAGCACACAGATACACTCTAGGCTGCATGTCCGAAAGTGATAGGCAGGGAGACAAGCAGGGAGATAGGCACACAGAGACACTCTGGAGTGCATCCTAGAGGTAGACAGGCAGGAGATAGGCACACAGAGACACTCTTGGCTCCAATCCCAGGTAGATAGGCACACAGAGACAATCCAGGCTGCAGTCTCCGAGGTAGACAGGCAGAGAGATAGGCAGGGAGATAGGCACACAGAGACACTCTAGGCTGCAATCCCCAGGTAGATCGGCACACAGAGACCCTCTAGGCTGCACTCCCGATGTATAGGCACACAGAGACACTCTAGGCTGCACTCCCCAGGTAGACATGCAGGGAAATAGACAGGGAGATAGCACACGATACATTCTAGGCTTCAATCCCCAGGTAGATCGGCACACAGAGACCCTCTAGGCTGCACTCCAGAGGTAGATAGGCACACAGAGACACTCTAGGCTGCACTCCCCAGGTAGACAGGCAGGGAAATAGACAGGGAGACAGGCA
>NW_022588731.1:0-10681 GCF_009834535.1 Camelus ferus | reverse complement strand
AAGTTTATGGCTGCAAACCGTTTCCCTTTGTGCTAGATGAAGGAAAGTGTCTCCACATGCTCAGTTCTGAGAGATAAGAGTGTGTGAAAGCCGTCCTTCACCTTGCATGTTGGGAACACAAAGTTTCTCTTCAGTTGCATACTCCACTCCATACATATATTTTGGGAGGTACTAGCTCCAACTCGGTTTTACAGTGAAAACTGCAGGAACTTCAAACCGGCACTTGGAATCAGACCGAGATACTAGAGTAAAAGTTTCTCCTGCAACCCGTTCCCTTTGTGCTAGATGAACGAACGTCTCTCCACATGCTCAGTTCTGAAAGATAAGTGTGTGTGAAAGCCGTCCTTCACCTAGCTTGTTGGGAACACAAAGTTTCTCTTCAGTTGCAAACTCCACTCCATACATATATATGGGGAGGTACTAGCTCCAACTCGGTTTTACAGTGAAAACTGCAGGAAATTCAAACCGGCACTAGGAAACAGACCGAGATTCCAGAGTAAAAGTTTCTCCTGCAACCCGTTCCTTTTGTGCTAGATGAACGAACGTCTCTCCACATGCTCAGTTCTGAGAGATAAGTGTGTGTGAAAGCCGTCCTTCACCTAGCTTGTTGGGAACACAAAGTTTCTCTTCAGTTGCAAATCCCACTCCATACATATATATGGGGATGTACTAGCTCCAACTCGTTTTACAGTGAAAACTGCAGGAACTTCAAACCGGCACTAGGAAACAGACTGAGAATACCAGAGTAAAGTTTCTCCTGCAACCGTTCCCTTTGTGCTAGATGAACGAACGTCTCTCCACATGCTCATTTCTGAGAGATAAGTGTGTGTGAAAGCCGTCCTTCACCTAGCTTGTTGGGAACACAAAGTTTCTCTTCACTTGCAAACTCCACTCCATACATATATATGGGGAGGTACTAGAATCCAACTCGGTTTTACAGTGAAAACTGCAGGAACATTCAACCGGCACTAGGAAACAGACTGAGAAACCAGAGTAAAGTTTCCCTGCGAACCCGTTCCCTTTGTGCTAGATGAACGAACGTCTCTCCACATGCTCAGTTCTGAGAGATAAGTGTGTGTGAAAGCCGTCCTTCACCTAGCTTGTTGGGAACACAAAGTTTCTCTTCAGTTGCAAACTCCACTCCATACATATATATGGGGAGGTACTAGCTCCAACTCGGTTTTACAGTGAAAACTGCAGGAACTTCAAACCGGCACTAGGAAACAGACTGAGAAACCAGAGTAAAAGTTTCTCCTGCAACCCGTTCCCTTTGTGCTAGATGAACGAACGTCTCTCCACATGCTCAGTTCTGAGAGATAAGTGTGTGTGAAAGCCGTCCTTCACCTAGCTTGTTGGGAACACAAAGTTTCTCTTCAGTTGCAAACTCCACTCCATACATATATATGGGGAGGTACTAGCTCCAACTCGGTTTTACAGTGAAAACTGCAGGAACTTCAAACCGGCACTAGGAAACAGACTGAGAAACCAGAGTAAAGTTTCTCCTGCAACCCGTTCCCTTTGTGCTAGATGAACGAACGTCTCTCCACATGCTCAGTTCTGAGAGATAAGTGTGTGTGAAAGCCGTCCTTCACCTAGCTTGTTGGGAACACAAAGTTTCTCTTCAGTTGCAAACTCCACTCCATACATATATATGGGGAGGTACTAGCTCCAACTCGGTTTTACAGTGAAAACTGCAGGAACTTCAAACCGGCACTAGGAAACAGACTGAGAAACCAGAGTAAAAGTTTCTCCTGCAAACCCGTTCCCTTTGTGCTAGATGAACGAACGTCTCTCCACATGCTCAGTTCTGAGAGATAAGTGTGTGTGAAAGCCGTCCTTCACCTAGCTTGTTGGGAACACAAAGTTTCTCTTCAGTTGCAAACTCCACTCCATACATATATATGGGGAGGTACTAGCTCCAACTCGGTTTTACAGTGAAAACTGCAGGAACTTCAAACCGGCACTAGGAAACAGACTGAGAAACCAGAGTAAAAGTTTCTCCTGCAACCCGTTCCCTTTGTGCTAGATGAACGAACGTCTCTCCACATGCTCAGTTCTGAGAGATAAGTGTGTGTGAAAGCCGTCCTTCACCTAGCTTGTTGGGAACACAAAGTTCTCTTCAGTTGCAAACTCCACTCCATACATATATATGGGGAGGTACTAGCTCCAACTCGGTTTTACAGTGAAAACTGCAGGAACTTCAAACCGGCACTAGGAAACAGACTGAGAAACCAGAGTAAAAGTTTCTCCTGCAACCCGTTCCCTTTGTGCTAGATGAACGAACGTCTCTCCACATGCTCAGTTCTGAGAGATAGTGTGTGTGAAGCCGTCCTTCACCTAGCTTGTTGGGAACACAAAGTTTCTCTTCAGTTGCAAACTCCACTCCATACATATATATGGGGAGGTACTAGCTCCAAATCGGTTTTACAGTGAAAACTGCAGGAACTTCAAACCGGCACTAGGAAACAGACTGAGAAACCAGAGTAAAAGTTTCTCCTGCAACCCGTTCCCTTTGTGCTAGATGAACGAACGTCTCTCCACATGCTCAGTTCTGAGAGATAAGTGTGTGTGAAAGCCGTCCTTCACTAGCTTGTTGGGAACACAAAGTTTCTCTTCAGTTGCAAACTCCACTCCATACATATATATGGGGAGGTACTAGCTCCAACTCGGTTTTACAGTGAAAACTGCAGGAACTTCAAACCGGCACTAGGAAACAGACTGAGAAACCAGAGTAAAAGTTTCTCCTGCAACCCGTTCCCTTTGTGCTAGATGAACGAACGTCTCTCCACATGCTCAGTTCTGAGAGATAAGTGTGTGTGAAAGCCGTCCTTCACCTAGCTTGTTGGGAACACAAAGTTTCTCTACAGTTGCAAACTCCACTCCATACATATATATGGGGAGGTACTAGCTCCAACTCGGTTTACAGTGAAAACTGCAGGAACTTTCAAACCGGCACTAGGAAACAGACTGAGAAACCAGAGTAAAAGTTTCTCCTGCAAACCCGTTCCCTTTGTGCTAGATGAACGAACGTCTCTCCACATGCTCAGTTCTGAGAGATAAGTGTGTGTGAAAGCCGTCCTTCACCTAGCTTGTTGGGAACACAAAGTTTCTCTTCAGTTGCAACTCCACTCCATACATATATATGGGGAGGTACTAGCTCCAACTCGGTTTTACAGTGAAAACTGCAGGAACTTCAAACCGGCACTAGGAAACAGACTGAGAAACCAGAGTAAAAGTTTCTCCTGCAACCCGTTCCCTTTGTGCTAGATGAACGAACGTCTCTCCACATGCTCAGTTCTGAGAGATAAGTGTGTGTGAAAGCCGTCCTTCACCTAGCTTGTTGGGAACACAAAGTTTCTCTTCAGTTTCAAACTCCACTCCATACATATATATGGGGAGGTACTAGCTCCAACTCGGTTTTACAGTGAAAACTGCAGGAACTTCAAACCGGCACTAGGAAACAGACTGAGAAACCAGAGTAAAAGTTTCTCCTGCAACCCGTTCCCTTTGTGCTAGATGAACGAACGTCTCTCCACATGCTCAGTTCTGAGAGATAAGTGTGTGTGAAAGCCGTCCTTCACCTAGCTTGTTGGGAACACAAAGTTTCTCTTCAGTTGCAAACTCCACTCCATACATATATATGGGGAGGTACTAGCTCCAACTCGGTTTTACAGTGAAAACTGCAGGAACTTCAAACCGGCACTAGGAAACAGACTGAGAAACCAGAGTAAAAGTTTCTCCTGCAACCCGTTCCCTTTGTGCTAGATGAACGAACGTCTCTCCACATGCTCAGTTCTGAGAGATAAGTGTGTGTGAAAGCCGTCCTTCACCTAGCTTGTTGGGAACACAAAGTTTCTCTTCAGTTGCAAACTCCACTCCATACATATATATGGGGAGGTACTAGCTCCAACTCGGTTTTACAGTGAAAACTGCAGGAACTTCAAACCGGCACTAGGAAACAGACTGAGAAACCAGAGTAAAAGTTTCTCCTGCAACCCGTTCCCTTTGTGCTAGATGAACGAACGTCTCTCCACATGCTCAGTTCTGAGAGATAAGTGTGTGTGAAAGCCGTCCTTCACCTAGCTTGTTGGGAACACAAAGTTTCTCTTCAGTTGCAAACTCCACTCCATACATATATATGGGGAGGTACTAGCTCCAACTCGGTTTTACAGTGAAAACTGCAGGAACTTCAAACCGGCACTAGGAAACAGACTGAGAAACCAGAGTAAAAGTTTCTCCTGCAACCCGTTCCCTTTGTGCTAGATGAACGAACGTCTCTCCACATGCTCAGTTCTGAGAGATAAGTGTGTGTGAAAGCCGTCCTTCACCTAGCTTGTTGGGAACACAAAGTTTCTCTTCAGTTGCAAACTCCACTCCATACATATATATGGGGAGGTACTAGCTCCAACTCGGTTTTACAGTGAAAACTGCAGGAACTTCAAACCGGCACTAGGAAACAGACTGAGAAACCAGAGTAAAAGTTTCTCCTGCAACCCGTTCCCTTTGTGCTAGATGAACGAACGTCTCTCCACATGCTCAGTTCTGAGAGATAAGTGTGTGTGAAGCCGTCCTTCACCTAGCTTGTTGGGAACACAAAGTTTCTCTTCAGTTGCAAACTCCACTCCATACATATATATGGGGAGGTACTAGCTCCAACTCGGTTTTACAGTGAAAACTGCAGGAACTTCAAACCGGCACTAGGAAACAGACTGAGAAACCAGAGTAAAAGTTTCTCCTGCAACCCGTTCCCTTTGTGCTAGATGAACGAACGTCTCTCCACATGCTCAGTTCTGAGAGATAAGTGTGTGTGAAAGCCGTCCTTCACTAGCTTGTTGGGAACACAAAGTTTCTCTTCAGTTGCAAACTCCACTCCATACATATATATGGGGAGGTACTAGCTCCAACTCGGTTTTACAGTGAAAACTGCAGGAACTTCAAACCGGCACTAGGAAACAGACTGAGAAACCAGAGTAAAAGTTTCTCCTGCAACCCGTTCCCTTTGTGCTAGATGAACGAACGTCTCTCCACATGCTCAGTTCTGAGAGATAATTGTGTGTGAAAGCCGTCCTTCACCTAGCTTGTTGGGAACACAAAGTTTCTCTTCAGTTGCAAACTCCACTCCATACATATATATGGGGAGGTACTAGCTCCAACTCGGTTTTACAGTGAAAACTGCAGGAACTTCAAACCGGCACTAGGAAACAGACTGAGAAACCAGAGTAAAGTTTCTCCTGCAACCCGTTCCCTTTGTGCTAGATGAACGAACGTCTCTCCACATGCTCAGTTCTGAGAGATAAGTGTGTGTGAAAGCCGTCCTTCACCTAGCTTGTTGGGAACACAAAGTTTCTCTTCAGTTGCAAACTCCACTCCATACATATATATGGGGAGGTACTAGCTCCAACTCGGTTTTACAGTGAAAACTGCAGGAACTTCAAACCGGCACTAGGAAACAGACTGAGAAACCAGAGTAAAGTTTCTCCTGCAACCCGTTCCCTTTGTGCTAGATGAACGAACGTCTCTCCACATGCTCAGTTCTGAGAGATAAGTGTGTGTGAAAGCCGTCCTTCACCTAGCTTGTTGGGAACACAAAGTTTCTCTTCAGTTGCAAACTCCACTCCATACATATATATGGGGAGGTACTAGCTCCAACTCGGTTTTACAGTGAAAACTGCAGGAACTTCAAACCGGCACTAGGAAACAGACTGAGAAACCAGAGTAAAAGTTTCTCCTGCAACCCGTTCCCTTTGTGCTAGATGAACGAACGTCTCTCCACATGCTCAGTTCTGAGAGATAAGTGTGTGTGAAAGCCGTCCTTCACCTAGCTTGTTGGGAACACAAAGTTTCTCTTCAGTTGCAAACTCCACTCCATACATATATATGGGGAGGTACTAGCTCCAACTCGGTTTTACAGTGAAAACTGCAGGAACTTCAAACCGGCACTAGGAAACAGACTGAGAAACCAGAGTAAAGTTTCTCCTGCAACCCGTTCCCTTTGTGCTAGATGAACGAACGTCTCTCCACATGCTCAGTTCTGAGAGATAAGTGTGTGTGAAAGCCGTCCTTCACCTAGCTTGTTGGGAACACAAAGTTTCTCTTCAGTTGCAAACTCCACTCCATACATATATATGGGGAGGTACTAGCTCCAACTCGGTTTTACAGTGAAAACTGCAGGAACTTCAAACCGGCCATAGGAAACAGACTGAGAAACCAGAGTAAAAGTTTCTCCTGCAACCGTTCCCTTTGTGCTAGATGAACGAACGTCTCTCCACATGCTCAGTTCTGAGAGATAAGTGTGTGTGAAAGCCGTCCTTCACCTATCTTGTTGGGAACACAAAGTTTCTCTTCAGTTGCAAACTCCACTCCATACATATATATGGGAGGTACTAAGCTCCAACTCGGTTTTACAGTGAAAACTGCAGGAACTTCAAACCGGCACTAGGAAACAGACTGAGAACCAGAGTAAAAGTTTCTCCTGCAACCCGTTCCCTTTGTGCTAGATGAACGAAACGTCCTCTCCACATGCTCAGTTCTGAGAGATAAGTGTGTGTGAAAGCCGTCCTTCACCTAGCTTGTTGGGAACACAAAGTTTCTTCTTCAGTTGCAAACTCCACTCCATACATATATATGGGGAGGTACTAGCTCCAACTCGGTTTACAGTGAAAACTGCAGGAACTTCAAACCGGCACTAGGAAACAGACTGAGAAACCAGAGTAAAAGTTTCTCCTGCAACCCGTTCCCTTTGTGCTAGATGAACGAACGTCTCTCCACATGCTCAGTTCTGAGAGATAAGTGTGTGTGAAAGCCGTCCTTCACCTAGCTTGTTGGGAACACAAGTTTCTCTTTCAGTTGCAAACTCCACTCCATACATATATATGGGGAGGTACTAGCTCCAACTCGGTTTTACAGTGAAAACTGCAGGAACTTCAAACCGGCACTAGGAAACAGACTGAGAAACCAGAGTAAAAGTTTCTCCTGCAACCCGTTCCCTTTGTGCTAGATGAACGAACGTCTCTCCACATGCTCAGTTCTGAGAGATAAGTGTGTGTGAAAGCCGTCCTTCACCTAGCTTGTTGGGAACACAAAGTTTCTCTTCAGTTGCAAAACTCCACTCCATACATATATATGGGGAGGTACTAGCTCCAACTCGGTTTAATGTGAAAACAGCAGGAACTTCAAACCGGCACTAGGAAACAGACCGAGATACCAGAGTAAAGTTTCCTGCAACCCGTTCCCTTTGTGTAGATGAACGAACTTCCCTCCACATGCTCAGTTCTGAGAGATATTGTGGTGTTCAAGCCGTCCTTCAACTAGCTTGTTGGGAACCAAATTTTCTCATCAGTTGCAAACTCCACTCATACATATATATGGGGAGGTACTAGCTCCAACTCGGTTTTACAGTGAAACTTGCAGGAACTTCAACCGGCACTAGGAAACAGACTGAGAATCCAGAGTAAATTTTCTCCTGCACCCATTTTCCTTTGTGCTAGATGAACGACGTCTCTCCACATACTCAGGTCTGAGAGTTAAGTGTGTGTGAAATCCGTCCTTCATCTAGCTTGTTGGGAACACAAAGTTTTTCTCTTCAGTTGCAACTCCACTCACACATTATATGGGGAGGTACTAGCTCCAACTCGGTTTTACAGTGAAAACTGCAGGAACTTCAAACCGGCACTAGGAAACAGACTGAGAAACCAGAGTAAAAGTTTCTCCTGCAACCCGTTCCCTTTGTGCTAGATGAACGAACGTCCTCTCCACATGCTCAGTTCTGAGAGATAAGTGTGTGTGAAAGCCGTACTTCACCTAGCTTGTTGGGAACACAAAGTTTCTTTTCAGTTGCAAACTCCACTCCATACATATATATGGGGAGGTACTAGCTCCAACTCGGTTTTACAGTGAAAACTGCAGGAACTTCAAACCGGCACTAGGAAACAGACTGAGAAACCAGAGTAAAAGTTTTCTCCTGCAACCCGTTCCCTTTGTGCTAGATGAACGAACGTCTCTCCACATGCTCAGTTCTGAGAGATAGTGTGGTGTGAAAGCCGTCCTTCACCTAGCTTGTTGGGAACACAAAGTTTCTTTCAGTTGCAAACTCCACTCCATACATATATATGGGAGTATGAAAGCTCCAACTCGTATTTACAGTGAAAACTGCAGGAACTTCAAACCGGCACTAGGAAACAGACTGAGAAACCAGAGTAAAAGTTTCTCTGCTAACCCGTTCCCTTTGTGCTAGATGAACGAACGTCTCTCCACATGCTCAGTTCTGAGAGATAAGTGTGTGTGAAAGCCGTCCTTCACCTAGCTTGTTGGAACAAAAGTTCTTTTCAGTTGCAAACTCCACTCCATACATATATATGGGAGGTACTAGCTCCAACTCGGTTTTACAGTGAAAACTGCAGGAACTTCAAACGGCACTAGGAAACAGACTGAGAAACCATAATAAAAGTTTCTCCTGCACCCGTTCCCTTTGTGCTAGTATGAACGAACGTCTCTCCACATGCTCAGTTCTGAGAGATAAGTGTGTGTGAAAGCCGTCCTTCACCTAGCTTGTTGGGAAACAAAGTTTTCTTTTCAGTTGCAAACTCCACTCCATACATATATATGGGTAGGTACTAGCTCCAACTCGGTTTTACAGTGAAAACTGCAGGAACTTCAAACCGGCAACTAGGAATCAGACTGAGAAACCAGAGTAAAGTTTCTCCTGCAACCCGTTCCCTTTGTGCTAGATGAACGGAACGTCCTCTTCACATGCTCAGTCTGGAGAGATAAGTGGGTGTGAAAGCCGTCCTTCCACCTAGCTTGTTGGGAACACAAAGTTTTCCTTTCAGTTGCCAAACTCCACTCCCATACATATAGTATGGGGAGGGTACTAGCTCCAAACTCGGTTTTTACAGTGAAAACGTGCAGGAACTTCAATACCGGGCACTAGGAACAGACTGAGAAACCAGAGTAAAAGTTTTCTCCTGCAAACACCTTTCCATTTGTGCTAGGATGAACGAACGTCTCTCACATGCGTCAGTTTCTGAGGAGATAAGTGCTGTGGGGAAATGCCGTCCTGCACCTAGGCTTGTTGGGAACAACAAAGTATCTCTTTCAGTTTGCAAACTCCACTCCATACATATATATGGGGAGGTACTAGCTCCAACTCGGTTTTACAGTGAAAACTGCAGGAACTTCTAACCGGCACTAGGAAAACAGACTGAGAAACCATAGTAAAAGTTCTCCTGCAACCCGGTTTACCCTTTGTGCTAGATGAACGACGCCTCTCCAGCATGCCTCAGTTTCTGCGAGATAATTTGTGTGTGAAAGCCTGTCCTTCTACCTAGCTTGTTGGGAACACAAAGTTTCTTTCAGTTGCAAACTCCACTCCATACATATATATGGGGAAGGTGCTAGCTCCAACTCGGTTTTACAGTGAAAACTGCAGGAACTTCAAACCGGCACTAGAAACAGACTGAGAAACCAGAGTAAAAGTTTCTCCTGCAACCCGTTCCCTTTGTGCTAGAGAACGAACGTCTCTCCACATGCTCAGTTCTGAGAGATAAGTGTGTGTGTGAAGCCGTCCTTCACCTAGCTTGTTGGGAACACAAAGTTTCTCTTCAGTTGCAAACTCCACTCCATACATATATATGGGGGAGGTACTATGCTTCCAACTCGGTTTTACAGGAAAACTGCAGGAACTTCAAACCGGCACTAGGAAACAGACTGAGAAACCAGAGTAAAAAGTTTCTCCTGCAACCCGTTCCCTTTGTGCTAGATGAACGAACGTCTCTCCACATGCTCAGTTCTGAGAGATAAGTGTGTGTGAAAGCCGTCCTTCACCTAGCCTTGTTGGGACACAAAGTTCTCTTTCAGTTGCAAACTCCACTCCATACAATATATGGGGATGTACTAGCTCCAACTCGGTTTTACAGTGAAAACTGCAGGAACTTCAAACCGGCACTAGGAAACAGACTGAGAAACCAGAGTAAAAGTTTCTCCTGCAACCCGTTCCCTTTGTGCTAGATGAACGAACGTCTCTCCACATGCTCAGTTCTGAGAGATAAGTGTGTGTGAAAGCCGTCCTTCACCTAGCTTGTTGGGAAACACAAAGTTTCTTTTCAGTTGCAAACTCCACTCCATACATATATATGGGGAGGTACTAGCTCCAACTCGGTTTTACAGTGAAAACTGCAGGAACTTCAAACCGCACTAGGAACAGACTAGAAACCAGAGTAAAGTTTCTCCTGCAACCCTTCCCTTGTGATAGATGACGAACGTCTCTCCACATGCTCAGTTCTGAGAGATATGTGTGTGTGGAAGACGTCCTTCATCTAGCTTGTTGGGAACACAGTTTCTTTACGGTTGCAAACTCCACTCCATATACATATATGGGGGTACTAGCTCCAATCGGTTTTACAGTGAAAACTGCAGGAATTTCAAACCGGCACTAGGAAACAGACTGAGAAACCACAGTAAAGTTTCTCTCTGCAACCCGTTTCCATTTGTGCTAGATGAACGAACGTCTCTCCACATGCTCAGTTCTGAGAGATAAGTGTGTGTGAAAGCCGTCCTTCATCTAGCTTGTTGGGAACACAAAGTTTCTCTTCATTGCCACTCAACTCCATCATATATATGGGGAGGTACTAGCTCCACTCGGTTTTACCGTGAAAACTGCAGGAACTTCAAACCGGCACTAGGA
>NW_022588730.1:0-10695 GCF_009834535.1 Camelus ferus | reverse complement strand
CCTGTGCTTGTCCTCTGAACGATTTCCAACTCTCCTTATCTCATAATGAGTTCCAATTTGTCCTCTCATGTCTCATTTAATTAATTTGAGCTCTCCAGTATCTTCTCATAAGATTTCCAAATATCTCTTCTGTGCTTCATCACCTCCCTCCTCATAAGTATCATAATCTCTACTATCCCTCACAAAATGTTTACAAATCTCTCCTCCTCTATCCGCATAATTGCTTCTAAATCTCTCTCTATCCTCTCTCCTCATAATTATTTCAAAATCTCCCGTCTCCTGCGTCCTGATAACGATTTCCAAATCTGTCCTATCTGTTCACAAGGTTCCCGAAACTCTCCTCTCTGCTCTCACCTCTCTTCTCTTTAGTATCACATTCTCCCTCTCCTCACAACTGTTTCCAGATCGTCATTATCTCCACATAATTAATCTAAATCTTTCCTGTAACCTCTCTCCTCATAACGATTTCCAAAATCTCCTTTCTCCTCATAATTATTTCCGAATCTCTCGCCTCTCACCTCTCCTCTTAATTAATTTGAGATGTCTCCTCTATATCCTCATAACGATTTCCAAATCTCTATCTGCTGATAACGATTCGGAATCTCTCTTCTGTGCTATCCCCTCTCTACGCCTAAGTATTCCAAAATACCTACTGTCTCCTGACAAATCTTTAAAACTCTCCTCCTCTCTCCGCAGAATGAATTCTAAATCTTTCCTCTATCCGCTGTGCTCGGAAATTTTTACCAATATTCTTTTCTCCTCTCTTCTCATAACTATTTCCTTTCATCTCGTGTCCTCTGTCCTCATGAGCATTTCGAAATCTCCATCTCCTGTGTCCTGATAACGATTTCAAATCTCTGCTCTCTGCTCTCACCTCTCTTCTGTTTAGAGCCACAGTCTCTCCTCTCACCTCACAACTGTTTCCAGATCTCTCATCCTATCTCCACATAATG
This sequence comes from Camelus ferus, assembly GCF_009834535.1. NCBI lineage: Eukaryota > Metazoa > Chordata > Mammalia > Artiodactyla > Camelidae > Camelus > Camelus ferus. The sequence continues at coordinate 9,742 of NW_022588730.1, read as the reverse complement.
AATTCTAAATCTTTCCTCTAACCTCTCTCCTCATAACGATTTCCAAATCTCTCCTCTTAATTAATTTGAGATATCTCCTGCTATATCCTCATATCGATTTCCAATCTCTATCTCCTGATAACGATTTCGGAATCTCTCTTCTGTGCTATCCCCTCTGTAAGCCTAAGTATTCCAAAATACCTACTGTCCTCACAAATGTTTACACATCTCTCCTCCTCTTTCCGCATAACTAATTCTAAAGCTCTCCTGTATGCTCTCTTGTCATAAATACTTAATAATATCTCTTTCTCCTGTCTCCTTATAAGTATTTCTAAATCTCTCCTGTGCTGTGTCCTCTGAACGATTTCCAACTCTCCTTACTCCTCATAATGAGTTCCAATTTTGTCCTCTCATGTCTCGTTTTAATTAATTTGAGCTCTCCATTATGTTCTCATACCGCTTTCCAAATATCTTTCTGTGCTATCACCTCCCTCCTCATAAGTATTCACAAAATCTCTACTATCTCCTCACAAATGTTTACAAATCTATCCTCCTCTATCCGCATAATGCTTCTAAATATCTCTCCTATCCTCCTCCTCATAACTATTTCAAAAATCTCCCGTCTCTGCGTCCTGATAACGATTTCCAAATCTCTCCTATCTGCTCACAAGGATTCTCAAAACTGTCCTCTCGGCTCTCACTTCTCTTCTCTTTTATTCCACAATCTCCCCCTCACCTCACCACTGTTTTTGAATCTCTCATCCTATCTCCACATAATAATTGTAATCTTTCCTCTATCCTCAGGCTCATAAATCTTTCCTTGTATACTCTTTTATCATCTCTCCTCAGAACGATTTCCAAATCTTCCTGTCTCATCTCTCCTCATAAGTAATTTGAGTTCTCTCCTCCTATCTCCTCATAACGATTTCCATATATCTTTTGTGCTGTCACCTCCCTCGTTATAAGTATTCCAACATCTCTGCTGCTCCTCACAAATTTACAAATCTCTCGTCCTCTCTCTGCATAATTTCTTCTAAATCCTCCTCTACCCTTTCCTGATAAGTATTGAAATCTGCCTATCCTGTGTCCTGATAACGATTTCCAAATCTCTCCTATGTGCTCACAAGGATTCCTGAAACTTTCCCTCTGCTCTCACCTCTCTTCTCTTTAGTATTGCACATTCTCTCCCTCTCCTCACAACTGTTTCCAGATCGCTCATCCTATCTCCACATAATTAATTCTAAATCTTTCCTGTAACCTCTCTCCTCATAACGATTTCCAAATCAATCTCCTTTCTCCTCATAATTATTTCCGAATCTCTCGCTCTCACCTCTCCTCTTAATTAATTTGAAATGTCTTTCCTATATCCTCATAACGATTTCCAAATCTCTATCTGCTGATAACGATTCGGATCTCTCTTCTGTGCTATCCCCTCTCTACGCCTAGTATTCCAAAATACCTACTGCTCCTGAAATCTTTAAAACCTCCTCCTCTCTCCGCAGAATGAGAATTCTAAATCTTTCCCTATCCGCTGTGCTCGGAAATTTTTACCAATATGTCTTTCTCCTCTCTTCTCATAACTATTTCCTTTCATCTCGTCTCCTCTGTCCTCATGACCATTTCGAAATCTCCCATCTCCTGTGTCCTGATAACGATTTCAAAGTCTCTGCTCTTGCTCTCACCTCTCTTCTATTTAGTATTCCACAGTCTCTCCCTCACCCACAACTGTTTCCAGATCTCTCATCCTATCTCCACATAATAAATTGTAAATCTTTCCTCTATCCTCACTGCTCATAAACTTTCCTTGTATCTCTTTCTCACTCTCCTCAGAACGATTTCCAAATCTCTCCTGTCTCATCTCTCCTCATAATTATTTGAGTTCTCTCCTCTATCTCCTCATAACGATTTCAAATCTCTTTTTGCTGTGCTATCACCTCCTCATCATAAGTATTCCAACATCTCTGCTGTCCCTCACAAATGTTTACAAATCTCTCGTCCTCTCTGCGTAATTTCTTCTAAATCTCTCCTCTACCCTTTCTCCTGATAACTGTTTGAAACTGCCTCTCCTGCGTCCTGATAACGATTTCCAAATCTGTCCTATCTGTTCACAAGGATTCCCGAAACTCTCCTCTCTGCTCTCACCTCTCTTCTCTTTAGTATTGCACATTCTCTCCCCTCTCTCACACTGTTTCCAGATCGCTCATCCTATCTCCACATAATTAATTCTAAAATCTTTCCTGTAACCTCTCTCCTCATAACGATTTCCAAATCTCCTGTCTCCTGCGTCCTGATAACGATTTCCAAATCTCTCCTATCTGCTCACAAGGATTCCCAAAACTGTCCTCTCTGCTCTCACTTCTCTTCTCTTTTGTATTCCACAATCTCTCCCCTCACCTCACCACTGTTTTGAAATCTCTCATCTATCTCACATAATAAATTGTAAATCTTCCTCTATCCTCACTGCTCATAAATCTTTCCTTGTATCTCTTTCTCATCTCTCTCAGAACGATTTCCAAATCTCACCTGTCTCATCTCCTCCTCATAATTAATTTGAGTTCTCTCCTCCGATCTCCTCATAACGGTTTCCAAATCTCTTTTCTGTGCTATCACCTCCTCGTCATAAGTATTCCAACATCTCTGCTGTCTCTCACAAATGTTTACAAATCTCTCGTCCTCTCTACATAATTTCTTCTAAATCTCTCCTCTACCCTTTCTCCTGATAACTGTTTGAAAACTGCCCTCTCCTGTGTCTGATAACGATTTCCAAATCTCCTCCTATCTGTTCACAAGGATTCCCGAAACTCTCCTCTCTGCTCTCACCTCTCTTCTCTTTAGTATTGCACATTCTCTCCCCTCTCCTCACAACTGTTTCCAGATCGCTCATCCTTTCTCCACATAATTAATTCTAAATCTTTCCTGTAACCTCTGTCCTCATAACGATTTCCAAATCTCTCCTTTCTCCTCATAATTATTTCCGAATCTCTCGCCTCTCACCTCTCCTCTTAATTAATTTGAGATGTCTCCTCGTATATCCTCATAACGATTTCCAAATCTCTGCTCTCTGCTCTCACCTCTCTTCTGTTTAGTATTCCACAGTCTCTCCTCTCACCTCACAACTGTTTCCAGATCTCTCATCCTATCTCCACATAATGAATTCTAAATCTTTCCTGTAACCTCTCTCCTTATAACGATTTCCAAATCTCTCCTCTTAATTAATTTGAGATATCTCCTGCTATATCCTCATATCGATTTCCAAATCTCTATCTCCTGATAACGATTTCGGAATCTCTCTTCTGTGCTATCCCCTCTGTAAGCCTAAGTATTCCAAAATACCTACTGTCTCCTCACAAATGTTTACAATCTCTCCTCCTCTTCCGCATAACTAATTCTAAAGCTCTCCTGTATGCTCTCTTGTCATAAATACTTAATAATATCTCTTTTCTCCTGTCTCCTTATAAGTATTTCTAAATCTCTCCTGTGCTGTGTCCTCTGAACGATTTCCAACTCTCCTTACTCCTCATAATGAGTTCCAATTTTGTCCTCTCATGTCTCATTTTAATTAATTTGAGCTCTCCAGTATCTTCTCATAACGATTTCCAAATATCTCTTCTGTGCTATCACCTCCCTCCTCATAAGTATTCATAATCTCTACTATCTCCTCACAAATGTTTACAAATCTCTCCTCCTCTATCCGCATAATTGCTTCTAAATCTCTCCTCTATCCTCTCTCCTCATAACTATTTCAAAATCTCCCGTCTCCTGCGTCCTGATAACGATTTCCAAATCTGTCCTATCTGTTCACAAGGATTCCCGAAACTCTCCTCTCTGCTCTCACCTCTCTTCTCTTTAGTATTGCACATTCTCTCCCCTCTCCTCACAACTGTTTCCAGATCGCTCATCCTATCTCCACATAATTAATTCTAAATCTTTCCTGTAACCTCTCTCCTCATAACGATTTCCAAATCTCTCCTTTCTCCTCATAATTATTTCCGAATCTCTCGCCTCTCACCTCTCCTCTTAATTAATTTGAGATGTCTCCTCGTATATCCTCATAACGATTTCCAAATCTCTATCTGCTGATAACGATTTCGGAATCTCTCTTCTGTGCTATCCCCCTCTCTACGCCTAAGTATTCCAAAATACCTACTGTCTCCTGACAAATCTTTAAAACTCTCTCCTCCTCTTCCGCAGAATGAATTCTAAATCTTTCCTCTATCCGCTGTGCTCGGAAATTTTTACCAATATGTCTTTTCTCCTCTCTTCTCATAACTATTTCCTTTCATCTCGTGTCCTCTGTCCTCATGAGCATTTCGAAATCTCCCATCTCCTGTGTCCTGATAACGATTTCAAAATCTCTGCTCTCTGCTCTCACCTCTCTTCTGTTTAGTATTCCACAGTCTCTCCTCTCACCTCACAACTGTTTCCAGATCTCTCATCCTATCTCCACATAATGAATTCTAAATCTTTCCTCTAACCTCTCTCCTCATAACGATTTCCAAATCTCTCCTCTTAATTAATTTGAGATATCTCCTGCTATATCCTCATATCGATTTCCAAATCTCTATCTCCTGATAACGATTTCGGAATCTCTCTTCTGTGCTATCCCCTCTGTAAGCCTAAGTATTCCAAAATACCTACTGTCTCCTCACAAATGTTTACACATCTCTCCTCCTCTTTCCGCAAACTAATTCTAAGCTCTCCTGTATGCTCTCTTGTCATAAATACTTAATAATATCTCTTTTCTCCTGTCTCCTATAAGTATTTCTAAATCTCTCCTGTGCTGTGTCCTCTGAACGATTTCCAACTCTCCTTACTCCTCATAATGAGTTCCAATTTTGTCCTCTCATGTCTCGTTTTAATTAATTTGAGCTCTCCATTATGTTCTCATACCGCTTTCCAAATATCTCTTCTGTGCTATCACCTCCCTCCTCATAAGTATTCCAAAATCTCTACTATCTCCTCACAAATGTTTACAAATCTCTCCTCCTCTATCCGCATAATTGCTTCTAAATCTCTCCTCTATCCTCTCTCCTCATAACTATTTCAAAATCTCCCGTCTCCTGCGTCCTGATAACGATTCCAAATCTCTATCTGCTCACAAGGATTCCAAAACTGTCCTCTCTGCTCTCACTTTCTTCTCTTTTGTATTCCACAATCTCTCCCCTCACCTCACCACTGTTTTGAAATCTCATCATCCTATCTCCACATAATAAATTGTAAATCTTTCCTCTATCCTCAGGCTCATAATCTTTCCTTGTATCTCTTTCTCATCTCTCCTCAGAACGATTTCCAAATCTCTCCTGTCTCATCTCTCCTCATAATTAATTTGAGTTCTCTCCACCTATCTCCTCATAACGATTTCCAATATCTCTTTTGTGCTGTCACCTCCCTCGTATAAGTATTCCAACATCTCTGCTGTCTCCTCACAAATGTTTACAAATCTCTCGTCTCTCTCTGCATAATTTCTTCTAAATCTCTCCTCTACCCTTTCTCCTGATAAGTATTTTGAAATCTGCCCTCTCCTGTGTCCTGAAACGATTTCCAAATCTCTCCTATGTCACAAGGATTCCTGAAACTTCCTCTCTGCTCTCACCTCTCTTCTCTTTAGTATTGCACATTCTCTCCCCTCTCCTCACAACTGTTTCCAGATCGCTCATCCTATCTCCACATAATTAATTCTAAATCTTTCCTGTAACCTCTCTCCTCATAACGATTTCCAAATCTCTCTTTCTCCTCATAATTATTTCCGAATCTCTCGCCTCTCACCTCTCCTCTTAATTAATTTGAAATGTCTCTTCGTATATCCTCATAACGATTTCCAAATCTCTATCTGCTGATAACGATTTCGGAATCTCTCTTCTGTGCTATCCCCTCTCTACGCCTAAGTATTCCAAAATACCTACTGTCTCCTGACAAATCTTTAAAACTCTCTCCTCCTCTCTACGCAGAATGAATTCTAAATCTTTCCTCTATCCGCTGTGCTCGGAAATTTTTACCAATATGTCTTTTCTCCTCTCTTCTCATAACTATTTCCTTTCATCTCGTCTCCTCTGTCCTCATGACCATTTCGAAATCTCCCATCTCCTGTGTCCTGATAACGATTTCAAAGTCTCTGCTCTCTGCTCTCACCTCTCTTCTATTTAGTATTCCACAGTCTCTCCTCTCACCTCACAACTGTTTCCAGATCTCTCATCCTATCTCCACATAATAAATTGTAAATCTTTCCTCTATCCTCACTGCTCATAAATCTTTCCTTGTATCTCTTTTCTCATCTCTCCTCAGAACGATTTCCAAAATATCCTGTCTCATCTCTCATAATTATTTGAGTTCTCTCTCTATCTCCTCATAACGATTTCCAAATCTCTTTTCTGTGCTATCCTCCATCGTCATAAGTATTCAAAACATCTCTGCTGTCTCCTCACAAATGTTTACAAATCTCTTCGTCCTCTCTGCGTAATTTCTTCTAAATCTTCCTCTACCTTTCTCCTGATAAACTATTTGAAAACTGCCCTCTCCTGCGTCCTGATAACGATTTCCAAAATTGTCCTATGTTCACAAGGATTCCCGAAACTCTCTCTGCTCTCACTCTCTTCTCTTTAGTATTGCACATCTCTCCCTCGCCTCACACAAACTGTTCCAGATCGCTCATCCTATCTCCACATAATTAATTCTAAATCTTTCCTGTAACCCTCTCTCCTCATAACGATTTCCAAATCTCTCCTTTCTCCTAAAATTATTTCCGAATCTCTCGCCTCTCAACCTCTCCTCTTAATTAATTGAAATGTCTCTTCGTATATCCTCATAACGATTTCCAAATCTCTATGCTGATAACGAGTTCGGAATCTCTTCTGTGCTTATCCCTCTCTACGGCCTAAGTATTCCAAAATACCTACGTCTTCCTGCAAATCTTTAAAACTCTCTCCTCCTCTCTACGCAGAATGAATTCTAAATCTTTCCTCTATCCGCTGTGCTCGGAAATTTTACCAATATGCTCTTTCTCTCTCTTCTCTATAACTATTTCCTTCATCTCGTCTCCTCTGTCCTCATGACATTTCGAAATCTCCATCTCCTGGTCCTGATAACGATTTCAAAGTCTCTGCTCTCTGCTCTCACCTTCTTCTTTTAGTATTCCACAGTCTCTCCTCTCACCTCACAATGTTTCCAGATCTATATCCTATCTACAAATAATAAATTGTAAATCTTTCTCTATCCTCACTGCTCATAAATCTTTCCTTGTTATCTCTTTTCTCATCTTCCTCAGAACGATTTCCAAATCTCTCCTGTCTCATCTCTCCTCATAATTATTTGAGTTCTCTCCTCTATATCCTCATAACGATTTCCAAATCTCTTTTCTGTGCTATCACTCCCTCGTCATAAGAATTCCAACATCTCTGCTGTCTCCTCACAAATGTTTACAAATCTCTCGTCCCTCTCGTAATTTCTTCTAAAATCTCTCCTCTACCCTTCTCCTCATAACTGTTTTGAAAATGCCCTCTCCTGCGTCCTGATAACGATTTCCAAATCTCTCCTATCTGTTCACAAGGATTCCCGAAACTCTCCTCTCTGCTCTCACCTCTCTTCTCTTTAGTATTGCACATTCTCTCCCTCTCCTCACAACTGTTTCCAGATCGCTCATCCTATCTCATAATTAATTCTAAATCTTTCCTGTAACCCTCTCTCATAACGATTTCCAAATCTCTCCTTTCTCCTCATAATTATTTCCGAATCTAGCTCTCACCTCTCCTCTTAATTAATTTGAGATGTCTCCTCGTATATCCTCATAACGATTTCCAAATCTCTATCTGCTGATAACGATTTCGGAATCTCTCTTCTGTGCTATCCCCTCTCTAACGCCTAAGTATTCCAAAATACCTACTGTCTCCTGACAAATCTTTAAAACTCTCTCCTCCTCTCTCGCAGAATGAATTCTAAATCTTTCCTCTATCCGCTGTGCTCGGAAATTTTTACCAATATGTCTTTTCTCCTCTCTTCTCATAAACTATTCCTTTCATCTCGTGTCCTCGTCCTCATGACCATTCGAAATCTCCCATCTCCTGTGTCCTGATAACGATTTCCAAATCTCTGCTCTCTGCTCTCCCTCTCTTCTGTTTAGTATTCCACAGTCTCTCCTCTCACCTCACAACTGTTTCCAGATCTCTCTCCTATCTCCACATAATGAATTCTAAATCTTTCCTCTAACCTCTCTCCTCATAACGATTTCCAAATCTCTCTTAATTAATTTGAGATATCTCCTGCTATATCCTCATATCGATTTCCAAATCTCGATCTCGTGATAACGATTTCGGAATCTCTTCTGTGCTATCCCTCTGTAAGCCTAAGTATTCCAAAATACCTACTGTCTCCTCACAAATGTTTACACATCTCTCCTTCTTTCCGCAACTAATTCTAAAGCTCTCCTGTGCTCTCTTGTCATAAATACTTAATAATATCTCTTTTCTCCTGTCTCCTTATAAGTATTTCTAAATCTCTCCTGTGCTGTGTCCTCTGAACGATTTCCAACTCTCCTTACTCCTCATAATGAGTTCCAATTTTGTCCTCTCATGTCTCGTTTTAATTAATTTGAGCTCTCCATTATGTTCTCATACCGCTTTCCAAATATCTCTTCTGTGCTATCACCTCCCTCTATAAGTATTCCAAAATCTCTACTATCTCCTCACAAATGTTTACAAATCTTCTCTCCGCTATCCGCAAATTGCTTCTAAATCTCTCCTCTATCCTCTCTCCTCATAACTATTTCAAAATCTCCCGTCTCCTGCGTCCTGATAACGATTTCCAAATCTCTCCTATCTGCTCACAAGGATTCCCAAAACTGTCCTCTCTGCTCTCACTTCTCTTCTCTTTTGTATTCCACAATCTCTCCCCTCACCTCACCACTGTTTTGAAATCTCTCATCCTATCCCACATAATAAATTGTAAATATTTCCTCTATCCTCATGCTCATAAATCTTCCTTGTATCTCTTTTCTCATCTCTCAGAACGATTTCCAAATCTCTCCTGTCTCATCTCTCCTCATAATTAATTTGAGTTCTCTCCTCCTATCTCCTCAAACGATTTCCAAATCTCTTTTCTGTGCTATCACCTCCCTCGTCATAAGTATTCCAACATCTCTGCTGTCTCCTCACAAATGTTTACAAATCTCTCGTCCTCTCTGCATAATTTCTTCTAAATCTCTCCTTACCCTTTCTCCTGATAAGTATTTTGAAACTGCCCTCTCCTGTGACCTGATAACGATTTCCAAATCTCCTATGTGCTCACAAGGATTCCTGAAACTTCCTCTCTGCTCTCACCTCTCTTCTCTTTAGTATTGCACATTCTCTCCCCTCTCCTCACAACTGTTTCCAGATCGCTCATCCTATCTCCACATAATTAATTCTAAATCTTTCCTGTAACCTCTCTCCTCATAACGATTTCCAAATCTCTCCTTTTCCTCATAATATTTCCGAATCTCTCGCCTCTCACCTCTCCTCTTAATTAATTTGAATGTCTTCGTATATCCTCATAACGATTTCCAAATCTCTATCTGCTGATAACGATTTCGGAATCTCTCTTCTGTGCTATCCCCTCTCTACGCCTAAGTATTCCAAAATACCTACTGTCTCCTGACAAATCTTTAAAACTCTCTCCTCTCTCTCCGCAGAATGAATTCTAAATCTTTCCTCTATCCGCTGTGCTCGGAAATTTTACCAATATGTCTTTTCTCCTCTCTTCTCATAACTATTTCCTTTCATCTCGTCCCTCTGTC
>NW_022588729.1:0-10698 GCF_009834535.1 Camelus ferus | reverse complement strand
CATCTAGCACAAATGGAACAGGTTTGCAGGAGAAATTTTACTCTGGTTTCTCAGTCTGTTTCCTAGTGCCGGTTTGAAGTTCCTGCAAATTTCACTGTAAAACCGACTTAGATTTTGTGCCTCCCCATATATATGTATGGAGTGGAGTTGGCATCTGAAAAGAAACTTTGTGTTCCCAACAAGGTAGGTGAAGGACGGCTTTCACACACAATTATCTCTCAGAACTGAGCATGTTTAGAGACTTTCGTTCATCTAGCACAAAGGGAACGGGTTGCAGGGGAAACTTTTACTCTGGTTTCTCAGTCTGTTTCCTAGTGCCGGTTTGAAGTTCCTGCAGTTTTCACTGTAAAACCGAGTTGGAGCTTGTGCCTCCCCATATATATGTAAGGAGTGTTGTCGGCAAATGAAAAGAAACTTTGGGTTCCCAACAAGCTAGGTGAAGGACGGCTTACAAACACACTTATCTCTCAGAATTGAGCATGTGGAGAGACGTTCGTTCATCTAGCACAACTATATCGGGTTGCAGGAGAAACTTTTACTCTGGTTTTTCAGTCTGTTTCCTAGTGCCGGTTTGAAGTTCCTGCAGTTTTCACTGTAAAACCGAGTTGGAGCTTGTGCCTTCCCATATATATGTATGGAGTGAGTTGGCAACTGAAAAGAAACTTTGTGTTCTCAACAATCTAGGTGAAGGGAGGCTTTCACACACAATTACCTCTCAAAACTGAGCATGTGGAGAGACGTTCGTTCATTTAGCACAATGGGAACGGGTTGCAGGAGAAACTTTTACTCTGGTTTCTCAGTCTGTTTCCTAGTGCCGTTTTGAAGTTCCTGCAGTTTTCTCTGTAAAACCGAGTTGGAGCTAGTGCCTCCCCATATATATGTATGGAGTGTAGTTGGGAACTGAAAAAAACTTTGTGTTCCCAACAAGCTAGGTGAAGCGCGGCTTTCACACACAGTTACGTCTCAGAACTGAGCATGTGGAGGGAAGTTCTTTCATTTAGCACAAATGAAACGGATTGCAGGAGAATATTTTGCTCTGGTTTCCCAGTGTGTTTCCTTGTTCCGGTTTGAAGTTCCAGCAGTTTTCACTGTAAAACAGAGTTGGAGCTTGTGCCTCCCCATATATATGTATGGAATGGAGTTGGCAACTGAAAAGAAACTTTGTGTTCCCAACAACCTAGGTGAATTACGGCATTCACATACACTTATCTCTCCGAACCTAGCATGTGGAGAGACGTTCGTTCATCTAGCACAAAGGGAACGGGTTGCAGGAGAAACTTTTTCTCTGGTTTCTCAGTCTGTTTCCTCGAGCCGGTTTGAAGTTCCTGCACTTTTCACTGTAAAACCGAGTTGGAGCTTGTGCCTCCCCATATATATGTATGGAGTGTAGTTGGCAACTGAAAAGAAACGTTGTGTTCCCAACAAGCTAGGTGAAGGACGGCATTCACACACACTTATCTCTCCGAACTGAGCATGTGGAGAGACGTTCGTTCATCTAGCACAAAGGGAACGGTTTGCAGGAGAAACTTTTTCTCTGGTTTCTCTGTCTGTTTCCTCGAGCCGGTTTGAAGTTCCTGCAGTTTTCACTGTAAAACCGAGTTGGAGCTTGTGCCTCCCCATATATATGTAAGGAGTGTAGTCGGCAAATGAAAAGAAACTTTGGGATCCCAACAAGCTAGGTGAAGGACGGCTTACACACACACTTATCTCTCCGAACTGAGCATGTGGAGAGACGTTCGTTCATCTAGCACAAAGGGAACGGTTTGCAGGAGAAACTTTTTCTCTGGTTTCTCTGTCTGTTTCCTCGAGCCGGTTTGAAGTTCCTGCAGTTTTCACTGTAAAACCGAGTTGGAGCTTGTGCCTCCCCATATATATGTAAGGAGTGTAGTTCGGCAAATGAAAAGAAACTTTGTGATCCCAACAAGCTAGGTGAAGGACGGCTTCAACACACACTTATCTCTCCGAACTGAGCATGTGGAGAGACGTTCGTTCATCTAGCACAAAGGGATCGGGTTGCAGGAGAAACTTTTACTCTGGTTTCTCAGTCTGTTTCCTAGTGCCGGTTTGAAGTTCCTGCAGTTTTCACTGTAAAACCGAGTTGGAGCTTGTGCCTTCCCATATATATGTATGGAGTGTAGTTGGCAACTGAAAAGAAACTTTGTGTTCCCAACAAGCTAGTTGAAGGACGGCTTTCACACACAATTACCTCTCAAAACTGAGCATGTTTAGAGACGTTCGTTCATCTAGCACAAAGGGAACGAGTTGCAGGAGAAACTTTTACTCTGGTTTCTCAGTCTGTTTCCTAGTGCCGGTTTGAAGTTCCTGCAGTTTTCACTGTAAAACCGAGTTGGAGTTTGTGCTTCCCCATATATATGAATGGAGTGTATTTGGCAACTGAAAAGAAACTTTGTGTTCCCAACAAGCTAGGTGAAGGACGGCTTTCACACACACTTATCTCTCCGAACTGAGCATGTGGAGAGACGTTCGTTCATCTAGCACAAAGGGAACGGGTTGCAGGAGAAACTATTTCTCTGTTTTCTCAGTCTGTTTCCCCGACCCGGTTTGAAGTTCCTGCAGTTTTCACTGTAAAACTGAGTTGGAGCTTGTGCCTCCCCATATATATGTATGGAGTGTAGTTGGCAACTGAAAAGAAAATTTGTGTTCCCAACAAGTTAGGTGAAGGTCGGCTTTCACACACAATTATCTCTCAGAACAGAGCATGTTTAGAGACGTTCGTTCATCTAGCACAAAGGGAACGTGTTGCAGGACAAATTTTACTCTGGTTTCTCAGTCTGTTTCCTAGTTCCGGTTTGAAGTTCCTGCAGTTTTCACTGTAAAACCGAGTTGGAGCTTGTGCCTCCCCATATATATGTAAGGAGTGAAGTTGGCAAATGAAAAGAAACTTTGTAATTCCCAACAAGCTAGGTGAAGTACGGCTTTCACACACACTTATCTCTCCGAACTGAGCATGTGGAGAGACGTTCGTTCATCTAGCACAAAGGAACGGTTTGCAGGAGAAACTTTTACTCTGGTTTCTCAGTCTGTTTCCTAGTACCGGTTTGAAGTTCCTGCAGTTTTCACTGTAAAACCGAGTTGGAGCATGTGCCTCCCCATATATGTATGGAGTGTAGTTGGCAACTGAAAAGAAACTTTGTGTTCCCAACAAGCTAGGTGAAGGACGGCTTTCACACACACTTACCTCTCAGGACTGAGCATGTTTAGAGACGTTCGTTCATCTAGCACAAAGGGAACGGGTTGCACGGGAAACTTTTACTCTGGTTTCTCAGTCTGTTTCCTAGTGCCGGTTTGAAGTTCCTGCAGTTTTCACTGTAAAACCGAGTTGGAGCTTGTGCCTCCCCATATATATGTAAGGAGTGTAGTCGGCAAATGAAAAGAAACTTTGTGTTCCCAACAAGCTAGGTGAAGGACGGCTTACACACACACTTATCTCTCAGAACTGAGCATGTGGAGAGACGTTCGTTCATCTAGCACAACTGGATCGGGTTGCAGGAGAAACTTTTACTCTGGTTTTTCAGTCTGTTTCCTAGTGCCGGTTTGAAGTTCCTGCAGTTTTCACTGTAAAACAGAGTTGGAGCTTAGTGCCTCCCCATATATATGTATGGAGTGGAGTTGGCAACTGAAAAGAAACTTTGTGTTCCCAACAAGCTAGGTGAAGGACGGCTTTCACACACACTTCTCTCTCCGAACTGAGCATGTGGAGAGACGTTCGTTCATCTAGCACAAAGGGAACGGGTTGCAGGAGAAACTTTTACTCTGGTTTCTCAGTCTGTTTCCTAGTGCCGGTTTGAAGTTCCTGCAGTTTTCACTGTAAAACCGAGTTGGAGCTTGTGCCTCCCCATATATATGTATGGAGTGGAGTTGGCAACTGAAAAGAAACTTTGTGTTCCCAACAAGCTAGGTGAAGGACGGCTTTCACACACACTTCTCTCTCCGAACTGAGCATGTGGAGAGACGTTCGTTCATCTAGCACAAAGGGAACGGGTTGCAGGAGAAACTTTTACTCTGGTTTCTCAGTCTGTTTCCTAGTGCCGGTTTGAAGTTCCTGCAGTTTTCACTGTAAAACCGAGTTGGAGCTTGTGCCTCCCCATATATATGTATGGAGTGGAGTTGGCAACTGAAAAGAAACTTTGTGTTCCCAACAAGCTAGGTGAAGGACGGCTTTCACACACACTTCTCTCTCCGAACTGAGCATGTGGAGAGACGTTCGTTCATCTAGCACAAAGGGAACGGGTTGCAGGAGAAACTTTTACTCTGGTTTCTCAGTCTGTTTCCTAGTGCCGGTTTGAAGTTCCTGCAGTTTTCACTGTAAAACCGAGTTGGAGCTTGTGCCTCCCCATATATATGTATGGAGTGGAGTTGGCAACTGAAAAGAAACTTTGTGTTCCCAACAAGCTAGGTGAAGGACGGCTTTCACACACACTTCTCTCTCCGAACTGAGCATGTGGAGAGACGTTCGTTCATCTAGCACAAAGGGAACGGGTTGCAGGAGAAACTTTTACTCTGGTTTCTCAGTCTGTTTCCTAGTGCCGGTTTGAAGTTCCTGCAGTTTTCACTGTAAAACCGAGTTGGAGCTTGTGCCTCCCCATATATATGTATGGAGTGGAGTTGGCAACTGAAAAGAAACTTTGTGTTCCCAACAAGCTAGGTGAAGGACGGCTTTCACACACACTTCTCTCTCCGAACTGAGCATGTGGAGAGACGTTCGTTCATCTAGCACAAAGGGAACGGGTTGCAGGAGAAACTTTTACTCTGGTTTCTCAGTCTGTTTCCTAGTGCCGGTTTGAAGTTCCTGCAGTTTTCACTGTAAAACCGAGTTGGAGCTTGTGCCTCCCCATATATATGTATGGAGTGGAGTTGGCAACTGAAAAGAAACTTTGTGTTCCCAACAAGCTAGGTGAAGGACGGCTTTCACACACACTTCTCTCTCCGAACTGAGCATGTGGAGAGACGTTCGTTCATCTAGCACAAAGGGAACGGGTTGCAGGAGAAACTTTTACTCTGGTTTCTCAGTCTGTTTCCTAGTGCCGGTTTGAAGTTCCTGCAGTTTTCACTGTAAAACCGAGTTGGAGCTTGTGCCTCCCCATATATATGTATGGAGTGGAGTTGGCAACTGAAAAGAAACTTTGTGTTCCCAACAAGCTAGGTGAAGGACGGCTTTCACACACACTTCTCTCTCCGAACTGAGCATGTGGAGAGACGTTCGTTCATCTAGCACAAAGGGAACGGGTTGCAGGAGAAACTTTTACTCTGGTTTCTCAGTCTGTTTCCTAGTGCCGGTTTGAAGTTCCTGCAGTTTTCACTGTAAAACCGAGTTGGAGCTTGTGCCTCCCCATATATATGTATGGAGTGGAGTTGGCAACTGAAAAGAAACTTTGTGTTCCCAACAAGCTAGGTGAAGGACGGCTTTCACACACACTTCTCTCTCCGAACTGAGCATGTGGAGAGACGTTCGTTCATCTAGCACAAAGGGAACGGGTTGCAGGAGAAACTTTTACTCTGGTTTCTCAGTCTGTTTCCTAGTGCCGGTTTGAAGTTCCTGCAGTTTTCACTGTAAAACCGAGTTGGAGCTTGTGCCTCCCCATATATATGTATGGAGTGGAGTTGGCAACTGAAAAGAAACTTTGTGTTCCCAACAAGCTAGGTGAAGGACGGCTTTCACACACACTTCTCTCTCCGAACTGAGCATGTGGAGAGACGTTCGTTCATCTAGCACAAAGGGAACGGGTTGCAGGAGAAACTTTTACTCTGGTTTCTCAGTCTGTTTCCTAGTGCCGGTTTGAAGTTCCTGCAGTTTTCACTGTAAAACCGAGTTGGAGCTTGTGCCTCCCCATATATATGTATGGAGTGGAGTTGGCAACTGAAAAGAAACTTTGTGTTCCCAACAAGCTAGGTGAAGGACGGCTTTCACACACACTTCTCTCTCCGAACTGAGCATGTGGAGAGACGTTCGTTCATCTAGCACAAAGGGAACGGGTTGCAGGAGAAACTTTTACTCTGGTTTCTCAGTCTGTTTCCTAGTGCCGGTTTGAAGTTCCTGCAGTTTTCACTGTAAAACCGAGTTGGAGCTTGTGCCTCCCCATATATATGTATGGAGTGGAGTTGGCAACTGAAAAGAAACTTTGTGTTCCCAACAAGCTAGGTGAAGGACGGCTTTCACACACACTTCTCTCTCCGAACTGAGCATGTGGAGAGACGTTCGTTCATCTAGCACAAAGGGAACGGGTTGCAGGAGAAACTTTTACTCTGGTTTCTCAGTCTGTTTCCTAGTGCCGGTTTGAAGTTCCTGCAGTTTTCACTGTAAAACCGAGTTGGAGCTTGTGCCTCCCCATATATATGTATGGAGTGGAGTTGGCAACTGAAAAGAAACTTTGTGTTCCCAACAAGCTAGGTGAAGGACGGCTTTCACACACACTTCTCTCTCCGAACTGAGCATGTGGAGAGACGTTCGTTCATCTAGCACAAAGGGAACGGGTTGCAGGAGAAACTTTTACTCTGGTTTCTCAGTCTGTTTCCTAGTGCCGGTTTGAAGTTCCTGCAGTTTTCACTGTAAAACCGAGTTGGAGCTTGTGCCTCCCCATATATATGTATGGAGTGGAGTTGGCAACTGAAAAGAAACTTTGTGTTCCCAACAAGCTAGGTGAAGGACGGCTTTCACACACACTTCTCTCTCCGAACTGAGCATGTGGAGAGACGTTCGTTCATCTAGCACAAAGGGAACGGGTTGCAGGAGAAACTTTTACTCTGGTTTCTCAGTCTGTTTCCTAGTGCCGGTTTGAAGTTCCTGCAGTTTTCACTGTAAAACCGAGTTGGAGCTTGTGCCTCCCCATATATATGTATGGAGTGTAGTTGGCAACTGAAAAGAAACTTTGTGTTCCCAACAAGCTAGGTGAAGGACGGCTTTCACACACACTTCTCTCTCCGAACTGAGCATGTGGAGAGACGTTCGTTCATCTAGCACAAAGGGAACGGGTTGCAGGAGAAACTTTTACTCTGGTTTCTCAGTCTGTTTCCTAGTGCCGGTTTGAAGTTCCTGCAGTTTTCACTGTAAAACCGAGTTGGAGCTTGTGCCTCCCCATATATATGTATGGAGTGGAGTTGGCAACTGAAAAGAAACTTTGTGTTCCCAACAAGCTAGGTGAAGGACGGCTTTCACACACACTTCTCTCTCCGAACTGAGCATGTGGAGAGACGTTCGTTCATCTAGCACAAAGGGAACGGGTTGCAGGAGAAACTTTTACTCTGGTTTCTCAGTCTGTTTCCTAGTGCCGGTTTGAAGTTCCTGCAGTTTTCACTGTAAAACCGAGTTGGAGCTTGTGCCTCCCCATATATATGTATGGAGTGGAGTTGGCAACTGAAAAGAAACTTTGTGTTCCCAACAAGCTAGGTGAAGGACGGCTTTCACACACACTTC
Organism: Camelus ferus; assembly: GCF_009834535.1. Taxonomy (NCBI): domain Eukaryota; kingdom Metazoa; phylum Chordata; class Mammalia; order Artiodactyla; family Camelidae; genus Camelus; species Camelus ferus. Next base: position 3,266 of record NW_022588729.1, on the reverse strand, counting down.
TCTCTCCGAACTGAGCATGTGGAGAGACGTTCGTTCATCTAGCACAAAGGGAACGGGTTGCAGGAGAAACTTTTACTCTGGTTTCTCAGTCTGTTTCCTAGTGCCGGTTTGAAGTTCCTGCAGTTTTCACTGTAAAACCGAGTTGGAGCTTGTGCCTCCCCATATATATGTATGGAGTGGAGTTGGCAACTGAAAAGAAACTTTGTGTTCCCAACAAGCTAGGTGAAGGACGGCTTTCACACACACTTCTCTCTCCGAACTGAGCATGTGGAGAGACGTTCGTTCATCTAGCACAAAGGGAACGGGTTGCAGGAGAAACTTTTACTCTGGTTTCTCAGTCTGTTTCCTAGTGCCGGTTTGAAGTTCCTGCAGTTTTCACTGTAAAACCGAGTTGGAGCTTGTGCCTCCCCATATATATGTATGGAGTGGAGTTGGCAACTGAAAAGAAACTTTGTGTTCCCAACAAGCTAGGTGAAGGACGGCTTTCACACACACTTCTCTCTCCGAACTGAGCATGTGGAGAGACGTTCGTTCATCTAGCACAAAGGGAACGGGTTGCAGGAGAAACTTTTACTCTGGTTTCTCAGTCTGTTTCCTAGTGCCGGTTTGAAGTTCCTGCAGTTTTCACTGTAAAACCGAGTTGGAGCTTGTGCCTCCCCATATATATGTATGGAGTGGAGTTGGCAACTGAAAAGAAACTTTGTGTTCCCAACAAGCTAGGTGAAGGACGGCTTTCACACACACTTCTCTCTCCGAACTGAGCATGTGGAGAGACGTTCGTTCATCTAGCACAAAGGGAACGGGTTGCAGGAGAAACTTTTACTCTGGTTCTCAGTCTGTTTCCTAGTGCCGGTTTGAAGTTCCTGCAGTTTTCACTGTAAAACCGAGTTGGAGCTTGTGCCTCCCCATATATATGTATGGAGTGGAGTTGGCAACTGAAAAGAAACTTTGTGTTCCCAACAAGCTAGGTGAAGGACGGCTTTCACACACACTTCTCTCTCCGAACTGAGCATGTGGAGAGACGTTCGTTCATCTAGCACAAGGGAACGGGTTGCAGGAGAAACTTTTACTCTGGTTTCTCAGTCTGTTTCCTAGTGCCGGTTTGAAGTTCCTGCAGTTTTCACTGTAAAACCGAGTTGGAGCTTGTGCCTCCCCATATATATGTATGGAGTGGAGTTGGCAACTGAAAAGAAACTTTGTGTTCCCAACAAGCTAGGTGAAGGACGGCTTTCACACACACTTCTCTCTCCGAACTGAGCATGTGGAGAGACGTTCGTTCATCTAGCACAAAGGGAACGGGTTGCAGGAGAAACTTTTACTCTGGTTTCTCAGTCTGTTTCCTAGTGCCGGTTTGAAGTTCCTGCAGTTTTCACTGTAAAACCGAGTTGGAGCTTGTGCCTCCCCATATATATGTATGGAGTGTAGTTGGCAACTGAAAAGAAACTTTGTGTTCCCAACAAGCTAGGTGAAGGACGGCTTTCACACACACTTCTCTCTCCGAACTGAGCATGTGGAGAGACGTTCGTTCATCTAGCACAAAGGGAACGGGTTGCAGGAGAAACTTTTACTCTGGTTTCTCAGTCTGTTTCCTAGTGCCGGTTTGAAGTTCCTGCAGTTTTCACTGTAAAACCGAGTTGGAGCTTGTGCCTCCCCATATATATGTATGGAGTGGAGTTGGCAACTGAAAAGAAACTTTGTGTTCCCAACAAGCTAGGTGAAGGACGGCTTTCACACACACTTCTCTCTCCGAACTGAGCATGTGGAGAGACGTTCGTTCATCTAGCACAAAGGGAACGGGTTGCAGGAGAAACTTTTACTCTGGTTTCTCAGTCTGTTTCCTAGTGCCGGTTTGAAGTTCCTGCAGTTTTCACTGTAAAACCGAGTTGGAGCTTGTGCCTCCCCATATATATGTATGGAGTGGAGTTGGCAACTGAAAAGAAACTTTGTGTTCCCAACAAGCTAGGTGAAGGACGGCTTTCACACACACTTCTCTCTCCGAACTGAGCATGTGGAGAGACGTTCGTTCATCTAGCACAAAGGGAACGGGTTGCAGGAGAAACTTTTACTCTGGTTTCTCAGTCTGTTTCCTAGTGCCGGTTTGAAGTTCCTGCAGTTTTCACTGTAAAACCGAGTTGGAGCTTGTGCCTCCCCATATATATGTATGGAGTGGAGTTGGCAACTGAAAAGAAACTTTGTGTTCCCAACAAGCTAGGTGAAGGACGGCTTTCACACACACTTCTCTCTCCGAACTGAGCATGTGGAGAGACGTTCGTTCATCTAGCACAAAGGGAACGGGTTGCAGGAGAAACTTTTACTCTGGTTTCTCAGTCTGTTTCCTAGTGCCGGTTTGAAGTTCCTGCAGTTTTCACTGTAAAACCGAGTTGGAGCTTGTGCCTCCCCATATATATGTATGGAGTGGAGTTGGCAACTGAAAAGAAACTTTGTGTTCCCAACAAGCTAGGTGAAGGACGGCTTTCACACACACTTCTCTCTCCGAACTGAGCATGTGGAGAGACGTTCGTTCATCTAGCACAAAGGGAACGGGTTGCAGGAGAAACTTTTACTCTGGTTTCTCAGTCTGTTTCCTAGTGCCGGTTTGAAGTTCCTGCAGTTTTCACTGTAAAACCGAGTTGGAGCTTGTGCCTCCCCATATATATGTATGGAGTGGAGTTGGCAACTGAAAAGAAACTTTGTGTTCCCAACAAGCTAGGTGAAGGACGGCTTTCACACACACTTCTCTCTCCGAACTGAGCATGTGGAGAGACGTTCGTTCATCTAGCACAAAGGGAACGGGTTGCAGGAGAAACTTTTACTCTGGTTTCTCAGTCTGTTTCCTAGTGCCGGTTTGAAGTTCCTGCAGTTTTCACTGTAAAACCGAGTTGGAGCTTGTGCCTCCCCATATATATGTATGGAGTGGAGTTGGCAACTGAAAAGAAACTTTGTGTTCCCAACAAGCTAGGTGAAGGACGGCTTTCACACACACTTCTCTCTCCGAACTGAGCATGTGGAGAGACGTTCGTTCATCTAGCACAAAGGGAACGGGTTGCAGGAGAAACTTTACTCTGGTTTCTCAGTCTGTTTCCTAGTGCCGGTTTGAAGTTCCTGCAGTTTCACTGTAAAACCGAGTTGGAGCTTGTGCCTCCCCATATATATGTATGGAGTGATAGTTGGCAACTGAAAAGAAACTTTGTGTTCCCAACAATATAGGTGAAGGACGGCATTCACACACAATTATCTCTCCGAAATGAGATGTGGAGAGACGTTCG
>NW_022588728.1:0-10702 GCF_009834535.1 Camelus ferus | reverse complement strand
AAAACCGGCACTTGGAAAACGACTGAGAAACCAGACTAAAAGTTCCTTTGCAACCCGTTAAATTTCTGACAGATGAACGAAAGTTTCTCCACATGCTGAGTTCTAAGATATAAGTGTGTTTGTAAGCCGTCCTTTACCTAGCTTGTTGAGAACACAAAGTTTGTTTTCAGTTGCAAACTACACTCCATACATATATATGGGCGGGTATTGGCTCCAACTCGGTTTTACAGTGAAAACTGCAGGAACTTCAAAACGGCACTAGGAAACAGACTGAGATACAAGACTAAAAGTTTCTCCTCAACCCGTTCCCTTTTTGCTAGATGGTGGAACATCTCTCCACATGATCAGTTCTGAGAGAAAATTGTGTGTGAAAGCCGTCCTTCAAATAGCTTGTTGGGACCACAAACATTCTTTTCAGTTGAAAACTACACTCCATAATTATATATGGGGTGGTACTAGCTCCAACTCGATTTTATAGTGAAAACTGCAGGAAATTCAAACCGGCACTAGGAAAAAGATTGAGAATCCAGAGTTAATTTTCCCCTGCAACACTTTCATTTGTGCTAGATGGACGAAAGTCTCACCACATGCTCACTTCTGAGATATAAGTGTGTGTGAAAGCCATCCATCAAATAGCTTGTTGGAAACACAAACTTTATTTTCAGTTGCAAACTACAGTCCATATATATATTCAGAAAGTACAAGCTCCAACTCTGTTTTACAGTGAAAACTGCAGGAACTTCAAACCGGCACTAGGAAACAGACTGAGACACCAGACTAAAAGTTTCTCCTGCAACCCGATCCCTTTCTTCTAGATGAACGAACGTCTCTCCATGCTCAGTTCTAAGAGAAAAGTGTGTTTGAAATCCGTACTTCACCTAGCTCGTTGAGAACACAAAATTTCTTTTCAGTTGCAAAACTACACTCTATACATATATATGGGGAAGTACTAGCTCCTCCTCGGTTTTACAGTGAAAACTGCAGGAGCTTCAAACCGGCACTAAGAAACAGACTGAGAAACAGGAGTAATAGTTTCCCCTGCATCCCGTTCCCTTTGTCCTAGATAAACAAACGTCTCTTTGCATGCTCATTTGAGAGATAAATGTGTTTGAAACCGTCCTTCAAGTAGCTTGTTGGGAACACAAAGTTTCTTTAGATTTGCATAATTCATTCCACATATATATGGGAAAGTACTAGCTCCAACACGGTTTTACAGTGAAAACTGCAGGAAATTCAAACCGGCACTAGGAAACAGATTGAGAATCCTGACTAAAAGTTTCTCCTGCAAACCGTTCCCTTTTTGCTAGGTGAACGAACGTCCCTCCACATTGCTCATTTCTGAGACATAAGTGTGTGTGAAAGCCGTCCTTCATCTAGCTTGTTGGGAACACAAAGTTTATTTCAGTAGCAAACTACATTCCATACATATATATGGGGTGGTACAAGCTCCAACACGGTTATACAGTGAAAACTACAAGAACTTCAAAGCGGCACTAGGAAACAGATTGAGAATCTAGAGTAAATTTTCCCCTGCAACCCTTCCATTTTTGCTAGATGAACGAAAGTCTCTCCACATGCTCACTTCTGAGATATAAGTTTGTGTGAAAGCCATCCATCAAATAGCTTGTTGGAAACACAAAGATTCTTTGAAGTTGCCAACTACACTCCATACATATATATATGGGGAGGTACTAGCTCAAACTCGTTTCTACTGTGAAAACTGCATGAAATTCAAACCGGCACTAGGAAACACACTGAGAAACCAGAGTAAAAGTTTCTCCTGCAATCCGTTCCATTTGTGCTAGGTGAACGAAAGTCTCTCCGCATGCTCATTTATGAGATAAATGTGTGTGAAAGCCGTACTTCAACTGGCTTGTTGGGAACACAAAGTTTCTTTACAGTTGCGTACTTCATTTCACATATATATATGGGAAGGTACTAGATCCAACTCGGTTTTACAGTGAAAACTGCAGGAAATTCACACCGGCACTGGGAAACAGACTGAGAAACCACAATAAAATTTTCTTTGCAACCCGTTATATTTCTGCTAGATGAACGAAAGTTTCCCTACATGCTCAGTTCTAAGATATAAGTGTTTTTGTAAGCCGTCCTTTACTTAGCTTGTTGAGATCACAAAGTATGTTTTCAGTTGCAAACTACACTCCATACATATATATGGGGGGGTACTATCTCCAACTCGGTTTTACAGTGAAAACTGCAGGAAATTCAAACTGGCACTAGAAACAGACTGAGATACCAGACTAAAAGTTTCTCCTACAACCCGTTCCCTATGTGCTAGATGAAGGTACATCTCTCCACATGCTAAGGTCTGAGAGAAATGTGTGTGTGAAAGCCGTCCTTCAAATAGGTTGTTGGGACCACATAGTTTCTTTTCAGTTGCAAACTACACTCCATGCTTATATATGGGGAGGTACAAACTCCAACTCGATTTTATAGTGAAAACTGCAGGAACTTCAAACGGCACTAGGAAACAGACTGAGATTCCAGAATAAAAGTTTCTCCTGCAAACCGTTCCCTTTGTGCTAGGTGAACGAACGTCACACCACATTGCTCAGTTCTGAGAGATAAGTGTGTGTGAAAGCCGTCCTTCTACTAGATTGTTGGGAACACAAAGTTTATTTCAGTAGCAAACTACACTCCATACATATATAACGGTAGGTACTAGCTCCAAATCAGTTGTACCGTGAAAACTGCAGGAACTTCAAACCGGAACTAGGAAACAGACTGAGAAAACAGAGTAATAGTTTCTCCTGCAAACCGTTTCCTTTGTGCTACATGAAGGAACATGTCTCCACATGCTCAGTTCTGAGAGATAAGTGTGTGTGAATGCCGTCCTTCACATAGTTTGTTGGGAGCACAAAATTTCTTTTCAGTTGCAAACAACACTCCATACATATATATGGGGAGGAACAAGCCCAACACGGTTATACAGTGAAAACTGCAAGAAATTCAAACTGGCACTAGGAATCAGATTGAGAATCTAGAGTAAATTTTCCCCTGCAACCCTTCCATTTGTGCTAGATGAACGAACGTCTCTCCACATGCTCACTTCTGAGATATAAGTGTGTGTGAAAGCCATCCATCAAATAGCTTGTTGGAAACACAAAGATTCTTTTCAGTTGCAAACTACACTCCATATATATATATGGGGAGGTACTACCTCAAACTCGTTTCTTCTGTGAAAACTGCATGAAATTCAAACCGGCACTAGGAAACACACTGAGAAACCAGAGTAAAAGTTTCTCCTGCAATCAGTTCCATTTGTGCTAGGTGAATGAAAGTCTCTCCGATGCTCAGTTCTGAGAGATAAGTGTGTTTGAAAGCCGTACTTCACCTATCTTGTTGGGAACACAAAGTTTCTTTTTATTTGCAAACAGCAATCCATACATATATATTGGGCGGTACTAACTACAACTCTGTATTACAGGGAAAACTGTAGGAAATTCAAAACGACACTTGGAAACAAACTGAGAAACCACAGTAAAAGTTTCTCCTGCAATCCGTTCCCTTTGTGCTAGATGAACGAACGTCTCACTGCATACTCAGTTCTGAGGATAAGTGTGTTTGAAAACCGTACTTCACCTAGCTTGTTGGGAACGCAAAGTTCTTTCATTTGCAAACTAAACTCCATACATATATATTGGGCGGTACTAGCTCCAACTCGGTGTTACAGTGAAAACTTCAGGAACTTCAATCCGGCACTAGGAAACAGACTGATATTCCAGAATAATTTATTCTCCTGCAGTCCGTTCCCATTGTGCTAGATGAACGAACGTCTCTCCACATGCTCAGTTCTGAGTGATAACTATGTGTAAGCCGTACTTCACCTAGCTTGTTGGGAACACAAAGTTTCTTTTCAGTTGCACACTACACTCCATACATATATATGGGGAGGTACTAGTTCCAACTCGGTTTTACAGTGAAAACTGCAGGAACTTCAAACTTGCACTAGGAAACGGACTGAGAAACCAGAGTACAATTTCTCCATCAACCCGTTCTCTATGTGCTAGATGAACGAAAGTCTCTCCGCATGCTTAGTTCTGAGAGATAAGTGTGATTCAAAGCCGTACTTCACATAGCATGTTGGGAACACAAAGTTTCTTTGCATTTGCAATCTACACTCCATACATATTTATTGGGCGGTACTAGCTCCAACGAGATATTTCAGTGAAAACTTCAGGAAATTCAAACCGGCACTAGGAAACAGACTGAGAAACCAGATTAAAATTTTCTTCTGCAAAACGTTCCATTTTTGCTAGATGAACGAACTTCTCTCCTCATGCTCAGTTCTGATTGATAAGTATGTGTGAAAGCCGTACTTCAATTAGCTTGTTGGGAACACAAACTTTCTTTTCAGTTGCAAACTACTACATTCCATACATATATATGGGCAGGTACTAGATCCAACTCGCGTTCACAGTGAAAAATGCAGGAACTTCAAACCGGCACTATGAAACAGACTGAGAAACCAGAGTAAAAGTTTCCCCTGCAAAACTTCCCTTTGTGTTAGATGAACGAAAGTCTCTCCACAAGCTCAGTTCTGAGAGATAAGTCTGTGTAAAAGCCTTCCTTCACCTAGCTTCTTGGGAACACAAAGTTTATTTTCAGTTGCAAACTACACTCCATATATATAAAGAAAGTACAAGCTCCAACACTGTTTTACATTGAAAACTGCAGGAACTTCAAACCGGCAGTAGGAAACAGACTGAGAAACCAGAAAAAAGTTTCTCCTGCAACCCGATCCCTTTCATCTAGATGAACGAACGTCTCTCCACATGCTCAGTTCTAAGAGAAAACTGTGTTTGAAATCCATACTTCACCTAGCTTGTTGAGAACACAAAATTTCTTTTCAGTTGCAAACTACACTCTCTACATATATATGGGGATGTACTAGCTCCTGCTCGGTTTTACAGTGAAAACTGCATGAGCTTCAAACCGGCACTAAGAAACAGACTGAGAAAAAAGAGTAAGAGTTTCCCCTGCAACCCGTTCCATTTGTCCTAGATAATTAAACGTCTCTCCGCCTTCTCATTTATGAGAGATAAATGTGTGTGAAAGCCGTACTTCAACTAGCTTGTTGGGAACACAATGTTTCTTTAGAGTTGCGTAATTCATTCCACATATTTATATGGGAAGGTACTAGCTCCAACTCGGTTTTACAGTGAAAACTGCAGGAAATTCAAACCGGCACTTGGAAAACGACTGAGAAACCAGACTAAAAGTTCCTTTGCAACCCGTTAAATTTCTGACAGATGAACGAAAGTTTCTCCACATGCTGAGTTCTAAGATATAAGTGTGTTTGTAAGCCGTCCTTTACCTAGCTTGTTGAGAACACAAAGTTTGTTTTCAGTTGCAAACTACACTCCATACATATATATGGGCGGGTATTGGCTCCAACTCGGTTTTACAGTGAAAACTGCAGGAACTTCAAAACGGCACTAGGAAACAGACTGAGATACAAGACTAAAAGTTTCTCCTACAACCCGTTCCCTTTTTGCTAGATGGTGGAACATCTCTCCACATGATCAGTTCTGAGAGAAAATTGTGTGTGAAAGCCGTCCTTCAAATAGCTTGTTGGGACCACAAACATTCTTTTCAGTTGAAAACTACACTCCATAATTATATATGGGGTGGTACTAGCTCCAACTCGATTTTATAGTGAAAACTGCAGGAAATTCAAACCGGCACTAGGAAAAAGATTGAGAATCCAGAGTTAATTTTCCCCTGCAACACTTTCATTTGTGCTAGATGGACGAAAGTCTCACACACATGCTCACTTCTGAGATATAAGTGTGTGTGAAAGCCATCCATCAAACAATAGCTTGTTGGAAACACAAACTTTATTTCAGTTGCAAACTACAGTCCATATATATATTCAGAAAGTACAAGCTCCAACTCTGTTTTACAGTGAAAACTGCAGGAACTTCAAACCGGCACTAGGAAACAGACTGAGACACCAGACTAAAAGTTTCTCCTGCAACCCGATCCCTTTCTTCTAGATGAACGAACGTCTCTCCACATGCTCAGTTCTAAGAGAAAAGTGTGTTTGAAATCCGTACTTCACCTAGCTCGTTGAGAACACAAAATTTCTTTTCAGTTGCAAACTACACTCTATACATATATATGGGGAAGTACTAGCTCCTCCTCGGTTTTACAGTGAAAACTGCAGGAGCTTCAAACCGGCACTAAGAAACAGACTGAGAAACAGGAGTTAGTTTCCCCTGCATCCCGTTCCCTTTGTCCTAGATAAACAAACGTCTCTTTGCATGCTCATTTATGAGAGATAAATGTGTTTGAAACCGTCCTTCAAGTAGCTTGTTGGGAACACAAAGTTTCTTTAGATTTGCATAATTCATTCCACATATATATATGGGAAAGTACTAGCTCCAACACGGTTTTACAGTGAAAACTGCAGGAAATTCAAACCGGCACTAGGAAACAGATTGAGAATCCTGACTAAAAGTTTCTCCTGCAAACCGTTCCCTGTCCCTTTTGCTAGGTGAACGAACGTCCCTCCACATTGCTCATTTCTGAGACATAAGTGTGTGTGAAAGCCGTCCTTCATCTAGCTTGTTGGGAACACAAAGTTTATTTCAGTAGCAAACTACATTCCATACATAATATGGGGTGGTACAAGCTCCAACACGGTTATACAGTGAAAACTACAAGAACTTCAAAGCGGCACTAGGAAACAGATTGAGAATCTAGAGTAAATTTTCCCCTGCAACCCTTCCATTTTTGCTAGATGAACGAAAGTCTCTCCACATGCTCACTTCTGAGATATAAGTTTGTGTGAAAGCCATCCATCAAATAGCTTGTTGGAAACACAAAGATTCTTTGAAGTTGCCAACTACACTCCATACATATATATATGGGGAGGTACTAGCTCAAACTCGTTTCTACTGTGAAAACTGCATGAAATTCAAACCGGCACTAGGAAACACACTGAGAAACCAGAGTAAAAGTTTCTCCTGCAATCCGTTCCATTTGTGCTAGGTGAACGAAAGTCTCTCCGCATGCTCATTTATGAGAGATAAATGTGTGTGAAAGCCGTACTTCAACTGGCTTGTTGGGAACACAAAGTTTCTTTACAGTTGCGTACTTCATTTCACATATATATATGGGAAGGTACTAGATCCAACTCGGTTTTACAGTGAAAACTGCAGGAAATTCACACCGGCACTGGGAAACAGACTGAGAAACCACAATAAAATTTTCTTTGCAACCCGTTATATTTCTGCTAGATGAACGAAAGTTTCCCTACATGCTCAGTTCTAAGATATAAGTGTTTTTGTAAGCCGTCCTTTACCTAGCTTTTTGAGATCACAAAGTATGTTTTCAGTTGCAAACTACACTCCATACATATATATGGGGGGGTACTAGCTCCAACTCGGTTTTACAGTGAAAACTGCAGGAAATTCAAACTGGCACTAGAAACAGACTGAGATACCAGACTAAAAGTTTCTCCTACAACCCGTTCCCTATGTGCTAGATGAAGGTACATCTCTCCACATGCTAAGGTCTGAGAGAAATGTGTGTGTGAAAGCCGTCCTTCAAATAGGTTGTTGGGACCACATAGTTTTTTTCAGTTGCAAACTACACTCCATGCTTATATATGGGGAGGTACAAACTCCAACTCGATTTTATAGTGAAAACTGCAGGAACTTCAAACCGGCACTAGGAAACAGACTGAGATTCCAGAATAAAAGTTTCTCCTGCAAACCGTTCCCTTTGTGCTAGGTGAACGAACGTCACACCACATTGCTCAGTTCTGAGAGATAAGTGTGTGTGAAAGCCGTCCTTCTACTAGATTGTTGGGAACACAAAGTTTATTTCAGTAGCAAACTACACTCCATACATATATAACGGTAGGTACTAGCTCCAAATCAGTTGTACCGTGAAAACTGCAGGAACTTCAAACCGGAACTAGGAAACAGACTGAGAAAACAGAGTAATAGTTTCTCCTGCAAACCGTTTCCTTTGTGCTACATGAAGGAACATGTCTCCACATGCTCAGTTCTGAGAGATAAGTGTGTGTGAATGCCGTCCTTCACATAGTTTGTTGGGAGCACAAAATTTCTTTTCAGTTGCAAACAACACTCCATACATATATATGGGGAGGAACAAGCCCTAACACGGTTATACAGTGAAAACTGCAAGAAATTCAAACTGGCACTAGGAATCAGATTGAGAATCTAGAGTAAATTTTCCCCTGCAACCCTTCCATTTGTGCTAGATGAACGAACGTCTCTCCACATGCTCACTTCTGAGATATAAGTGTGTGTGAAAGCCATCCATCAAATAGCTTGTTGGAAACACAAAGATTCTTTTCAGTTGCAAACTACACTCCATATATATATATGGGGAGGTACTACCTCAAACTCGTTTCTTCTGTGAAAACTGCATGAAATTCAAACCGGCACTAGGAAACACACTGAGAAACCAGAGTAAAAGTTTCTCCTGCAATCAGTTCCATTTGTGCTAGGTGAATGAAAGTCTCTCCGCATGCTCAGTTCTGAGAGATAAGTGTGTTTGAAAGCCGTACTTCACCTATCTTGTTGGGAACACAAAGTTTCTTTTTATTTGCAAACAGCAATCCATACATATATATTGGGCGGTACTAACTACAACTCTGTATTACAGGGAAAACTGTAGGAAATTCAAAACGACACTTGGAAACAAACTGAGAAACCACAGTAAAAGTTTCTCCTGCAATCCGTTCCCTTTGTGCTAGATGAACGAACGTCTCACTGCATACTCAGTTCTGAGATAAGTGTGTTTGAAAACCGTACTTCACCTAGCTTGTTGGGAACGCAAAGTTTCTTTTCATTTGCAAACTAAACTCCATACATATATATTGGGCGGTACTAGCTCCAACTCGGTGTTACAGTGAAAACTTCAGGAACTTCAATCCGGCACTAGGAAACAGACTGATATTCCAGAATAATTTATTCTCCTGCAGTCCGTTCCCATTGTGCTAGATGAACGAACGTCTCTCCACATGCTCAGTTCTGAGTGATAACTATGTGTAAGCCGTACTTCACCTAGCTTGTTGGGAACACAAAGTTTCTTTTCAGTTGCACACTACACTCCATACATATATATGGGGAGGTACTAGTTCCAACTCGGTTTTACAGTGAAAACTGCAGGAACTTCAAACTTGCACTAGGAAACGGACTGAGAAACCAGAGTACAATTTCTCCATCAACCCGTTCTCTATGTGCTAGATGAACGAAAGTCTCTCCGCATGCTTAGTTCTGAGAGATAAGTGTGATTCAAAGCCGTACTTCACATAGCATGTTGGGAACACAAAGTTTCTTTGCATTTGCAATCTACACTCCATACATATTTATTGGGCGGTACTAGCTCCAACGAGATATTTCAGTGAAAACTTCAGGAAATTCAAACCGGCACTAGGAAACAGACTGAGAAACCAGATTAAAATTTTCTTCTGCAAAACGTTCCATTTTTGCTAGATGAACGAACTTCTCTCCTCATGCTCAGTTCTGATTGATAAGTATGTGTGAAAGCCGTACTTCAATTAGCTTGTTGGGAACACAAACTTTCTTTTCAGTTGCAAACTACATTCCATACATATATATGGGCAGGTACTAGATCCAACTCGCGTTCACAGTGAAAAATGCAGGAACTTCAAACCGGCACTATGAAACAGACTGAGAAACCAGAGTAAAAGTTTCCCCTGCAAAACTTCCCTTTGTGTTAGATGAACGAAAGTCTCTCCACAAGCTCAGTTCTGAGAGATAAGTCTGTGTAAAAGCCTTCCTTCACCTAGCTTCTTGGGAACACAAAGTTTATTTTCAGTTGCAAACTACACTCCATATATATATAAAGAAAGTACAAGCTCCAACACTGTTTTACATTGAAAACTGCAGGAACTTCAAACCGGCAGTAGGAAACAGACTGAGAAACCAGAAAAAAAGTTTCTCCTGCAACCCGATCCCTTTCATCTAGATGAACGAACGTCTCTCCACATGCTCAGTTCTAAGAGAAAACTGTGTTTGAAATCCATACTTCACCTAGCTTGTTGAGAACACAAAATTTCTTTTCAGTTGCAAACTACACTCTCTACATATATATGGGGATGTACTAGCTCCTGCTCGGTTTTACAGTGAAAACTGCATGAGCTTCAAACCGGCACTAAGAAACAGACTGAGAAAAAAGAGTAAGAGTTTCCCCTGCAACCCGTTCCATTTGTCCTAGATAATTAAACGTCTCTCCGCCTTCTCATTTATGAGAGATAAATGTGTGTGAAAGCCGTACTTCAACTAGCTTGTTGGGAACACAATGTTTCTTTAGAGTTGCGTAATTCATTCCACATATTTATATGGGAAGGTACTAGCTCCAACTCGGTTTTACAGTGAAAACTGCAGGAAATTCAAACCGGCACTTGGAAAACGACTGAGAAACCAGACTAAAAGTTCCTTTGCAACCCGTTAAATTTCTGACAGATGAACGAAAGTTTCTCCACATGCTGAGTTCTAAGATATAAGTGTGTTTGTAAGCCGTCCTTTACCTAGCTTGTTGAGAACACAAAGTTTGTTTTCAGTTGCAAACTACACTCCATACATATATATGGGCGGGTATTGGCTCCAACTCGGTTTTACAGTGAAAACTGCAGGAACTTCAAAACGGCACTAGGAAACAGACTGAGATACAAGAC
>NW_022588727.1:0-10708 GCF_009834535.1 Camelus ferus | reverse complement strand
TTTCTCAGTATGTTTCCTAGTGCCGGTTTGATGTTCCTGCAGTTTTCACTGTATAAACGAATTGGTTCTTGTCCCTACCTATATATATGTATGGAGTGGAGTTTGCAACTGAAAAGGAACTTTGTGGTCCCAACAGACTAGGTGAAGGACGGCTTTCACACACAATTATCTCTCAGACCTGAGCATGTGAGAGACTTACGTTCATCTAGCACAAAGGAAACGGGTTGCAGGAGAAATATTTTCTCTGGTTTCTCAGTCTGTTTTCCTAGTGCCGGTTTGAAGTTCCTTCAGTTTTCACTGTAAAAAAGTGTTGGAGCTAGTACATACCCATATATATGTATGGAGTGTAGTTTGCAACTGAAAAGAAACTTTGTGTTCCCAACAAGCTAGGTGAAGAACGGCTTTCACACACATTAATCTCTCAGAAAGAGCATGTGGATAGACGTACGTTCATCTAGCACAAAGGGAACTGGTTGCAAGAGAAACTTTTACTCTGATTTCTCAGCCTGTTTCCTAATGCCGGTGTTGAAGTTCCTGCAGTTTTCACTGTAAAACCGGGTAGGAGCTAGTAACTCCCCATATAATGTATGGAGTGGGGTTTGAAACTGAAAAGAATCTTTGTGTTCCCAACAAGCTAGGTGAAGGACGGCTTTCACACACACTTATCTCTCCGAAACTGAGCAGTGGAGAGACGTTCGTTATCTAGCCACAAATGGAAAGGGTTTCAGGAGAAACTTTTACTCTGTTTTTTTCAGTCTGTTCCTAGTGCCCGTTTAATGTTCCTGCAGTTTTCAATGTAAAATCGAGTTGGAGCTAGTACCTCCCATATAAAGTATGGAGTGGAGTTTTTCAACTGAAAAGATACTTTGTGTTCCCAACAAGCTATGTGAAGTTCGGCTTTCAACTCACACTTAATCACTCAGAACTGAGCATGCGGATGACGTCGTTCACCTAGCACAAAGGGAACGGGTGCAGGAGAAACTTTTACTCTGTTTGTCAGTCTGTTTCTAGTGCCGGTTGAAGTTCCTGCAGTTTTCACTGTAAAACCGAGTTGGAGGTATTCCCTCTCCATAGATATGTATGAGGTGATGTTAGCAACTGAAAGAAACTTTGTGTTCCCAACAAGCTAGCTGAAGTACGGCTTCACACACATTTATCTCTCAGAACTGAGCATGTGGAGAGACGTACGTTCATCTAGCACCAAGGAAACGGGTTGCAGTAAAAACTTTTACTCTGGTTTCTCAGTCCTGTTTCTAGTGCCGTTGATGTTCCCTGCAGTTTTCACTGTATAAACGAATTGGTTCTTGTCCTACCTATATATATGTATGGAGTGGAGTTTGCAACTGAAAAGAAACTTTGTGTTCCCAACAAGCTAGGTGAAGGACGGCTTTCACACACAATTATCTCTCCGACCTGAGCATGTGAAGAGACGTACGTTCATCTAGCACAAAGGAAACGGGTTGCAGGAGAAATATTTTCTCTGGTTTCTCATCTGTTTCCTAGTGCCGGTTTGAAGTTCCTGCAGTTTTCACTGTAAAACCGAGTTGCAGCTAGTACCTCCCCATATATATGTATGGAGTGGAGTTTGCAACTGAAAAGAAACTTTGTGTTCCCAACAAGCTAGGTGAAAGACAGCTTTCACACACAATTATCTCTCAGAACTGAGCATGTGGAGAGACGTTCGTTCATCTAGCACAAAGGGAAAGGGTTGAAGGGGAAACTTTTACTCTGGTTTCTCAGTCTGTTTCCTAGTGCCGGTTTGATGTTCCTGCAGTTTTCACTGTATAACCGAATTGGTTCTTGTCCCTACCTATATATATGTATGGAGTGGAGATTGCAACTGAAAAGAAACTTTGTGTTCCCAACAAGCTAGGTGAAGGACGGCTTTCACACACAATTATCTCTCAGACCTTAGCATGTGAAGAGACGTACGTTCATCTAGCACAAAGGAAACGGTTTGCAGGAGAAACATTTACTCTGGTTTCTCAGTCTGTTTCCAAGTGCCGGTTTGAAGTTCCTGCAGTTTTCACTGTAAAATCAAGTTGGAGCTTGTACCTCCTCATATATATGTTTGGATTGGAGTTTGCAACTGAAAAGAAACTTTGTGTTCCCAACAAGCTAGTTGAAGGACGGCTTTCACACACAATTATCTCTCAGACCTGGGCATGTGAAGAGACGTACGTTCATCTAGCACAAAAGAAACGGGTTGCAGGAGAAATATTTTCTCTGGTTTCTCAGTCTGTTTCCTAGTGCCGGTTTGAAGTTCCTGCAGTTTTCACTGTAAAACCGAGTTGCAGCTAGTACCCTCCCCATATATATGTATGGAGTGGAGATTGCATCTGAAAAGAAACTTTGTGTTCCCCAACAAGCTAGGTGAAGGACGGCTTTCACACACACTTATCTCTCAGAACTGAGCATGTGGAGAGACGTTCGTTCATCTAGCACAAAGGGAATGGGTTGCAGGGGAAACTTTTACTCTGGTTCTCAAACGTTTCCTAGTCCCGGTATGATGTTCCTGCAGTTTTCCCTGTATAACCCGAATGGTTCTAGTCCCTACCCTATATATATGTATGGAGTGGAGAATTGCAACTGAAAAGAAACTTTGTGTTCCCAACAAGCTAGGTGAAGAACGGCTTTCACACACATTAATCTCTCAGAACTGAGCATGTGGAGAGACGTACGTTCATCTAGCACAAAGGGAACTGGTTGCAAGAGAAACTTTTACTCTGATTTCTCAGCCTGTTTCCTAATGCCGGTTTGGAAGTTCCTGCAGTTTTTCACTGTAAACCGGGTAGGAGCTAGTAACTCCCCATATATAATTGTATGGAGTGGGGTTTGAAACTGAAAAGAATCTTTGTGTTCCCAACAAGCTAGGTGATGGACGGCTTTCACACACAATTATCTCTCAGACCTTAGCATGTGAAGAGACGTACGTTCATCTAGCACAAAGGAAACGGGTTGCAGGAGAAAAATTTACTCTGGTTTCTCAGTCTGTTTCCAAGTGCCGGTTTGAAGTTCCTGCAGTTTTCACTGTAAAACCAAGTTGGAGCTTGTACCTCCTCATATATATGTTTGGATTGGAGTTTGCAACTGAAAAGAAACTTTGTGTTCCCAACAAGCTAGGTGAAGGACGGCTTTCACACACACTTATCTCTCAGAACTGAGCATGTGGAGAGACGTTCGTTCATCTAGCACAAAGGGAACGGTTTGCAGGGAAACTTTTACTCTGGTTTCTCAGTCTGTTTCCTAGTGCCGGTTTGAAGTTCCTGCAGTTTTCACTGTAAAACGATTTGGAGCTAGTCCCACCCATAGATATGTATGAGGTGATGTTTGCAACTGAAAAGAAACTTTGTGTTCCCAACAAGCTAGGTGAAGACGGCTTTCACACACACTTATTCTCTCAGAACTTAGCATGTGGAGAGACGTTCGTTCATCTAGCACAAGGGAACGGGTTGCAGGACAAACTTTTACTCTGGTTTCTCAGTCTGTTTCCTAGTGCCGGTTTGAAGTTCCTGCAGTTTTCACTGTAAACCGAGTTGGAGCTAGTACCTCCCCATATATATGTATGGAGTGGAGTTTGCAACTGAAAAGAACTTGTGTTCCCAACAAGCTAGCTGAAGGCGGCTTTCACACACACTTATCTCTCAGAACTGAGCATGTGGAGAGACTTTTCATTCATCTAGCACAAAGGGAACGGTTTGCAGGAGAAACTTTTACTCTGGTCTCTCAGTCTGTTTCCTAGTGCCGGTTTGAAGTTCCTGCAGTTTTCACTGTAAACTGAAGTTGGAGCTAGTACCTCCCCATATATATGTATGGAGTGGAGTTTGCAACTGAAAAGAAACTTTGTGTTCCCAACAAGCTAGGTGAAGGACGGCATTTCACACACACATATCTCTCAGAACTGAGCATGTGGAGAGACGTTCGTTCATCTAGCACAAAGGGAACGGGTTGCAGGTGTAAACTTTACTCTGGTTTCTCAGTCTGTCTCCTAGTGCCGGATTGAAGTTCCTGCAGTTTTCACTGTAAAACCGTGTTAGAGCTAGTACCTCCCCATATATATGTATGGAGTGGAGTTTGCAACTGAAAAGAAACTTTGTGTTCCCAACAAGCTAGGTGAAAGGACGGCTTTCACACACACTTATCTCTCAGAACTGAGCATGTGGAGAGACGTTCGTTCATCTAGCACAAAGGGAACGGGTTGCAGGAGAAACTTTTACTCTGGTTTCTCAGTCTGTTTCCTAGTGCCGGTTTGAAGTTCCTGCAGTTTTCACTGTAAAACCGAGTTGGAGCTAGTACCTCCCCATATATATGTATGGAGTGGAGTTTGCAACTGAAAAGAATCTTTGTGTTCCCAACAAGCTAGGTGAAGGCCGGCTTTCACTACACACTTCCCATCTCAGAACTGAGCATGTGGAGAGACGTTCGTTCATCTAGCACAAAGGGAACGGGTTGCAGGAGAAACTTTTACTCTGGTTTCTCAGTCTGTTTCCTAGTGCCGGTTTGAAGTTCCTGCAGTTTTCACTGTAAAACAGAGTTGGAGCTAGTACCTCCCCATATATATGTATGGAGTGGAGTTTGCAACTGAAAAGAAACTTTGTGTTCCCAACAAGCTAGGTTGAAGGACGGCTTTCACACACACTTATCTCTCAGAACTGAGCATGTGGAGAGACGTTCGTTCATCTAGCACAAAGGGAATCGGGTTGCAGGAGAAACTTTACTCTGGTTTGTCAGTCTGTTTCCTAGTGCCGGTTTGAAGTTCCTGCAGTTTTCACTGTAAACCGTGTTGGAGGTATTCCCTCTCCATAGATATGTATGAGGTGATGTTAGCAACTGAAAAGAAACTTTGTGTTCCCAACAAGCTAGCTGAAGTACGGCTTTCACACACATTTATCTCTCAGAACTGAGCATGTGGAGAGACGTACGTTCATCTAGCACAAAGGAAACGGGTTGCAGTAGAAAACTTTTACTCTGGTTTCTCAGTCTGTTTCTAGTGCCGGTTTGATGTTCCTGCAGTTTTCACTGTATAAACCGAATTGGTTCTTGTCCCTACCTATATATATGTATGGAGTGGAGTTTGCAACTGAAAGAAACTTTGTGTTCCCAACAAGCTAGGTGAAGGACGGCTTTCACACACAATTATCTCTCAGAACTGAGCATGTGGAGAGACGTTCGTTCATCTAGCACAAAGGAACGGGTTGCAGGAGAAACTATTTACTCTGGTTTCTCAGTCTGTTTCCTAGTGCCGGTTTGAAGTTCCTGCAGTTTTCACTGTAAAACCGAGTTGGAGCTAGTACCTCCCATATAATATGTATGGATTGGAGTTTGCAACTGAAAAGGAACTTTGTGTTCCCAACAAGCTAGGTGAAGGACGGCTTTCACACACACTTATCTCTCAGAACTGAGCATGTGGAGAGACGTACGTTCATCTAGCACAAAGGAAACGGTTTGCAGGAGAAACATTTACTCTGGTTTCTCAGTCTGTTTCCTAGTGCCGGTTTGAAGTTCCTGCAGTTTTCACTGTAAAATCAAGTTGGAGCTTGTACCTCCTCATATATATGTTTGGATTGGAGTTTGCAACTGAAAAGAAACTTTGTGTTCCCAACAAGCTAGTTGAAGGACGGCTTTCACACACAATTATCTCTCAGACCTGGGCATGTGAAGAGACGTACGTTCATCTAGCACAAAAGAAACGGGTTGCAGGAGAAATATTTTCTCTGGTTTCTCAGTCTGTTTCCTAGTGCCGGTTTGAAGTTCCTGCAGTTTTCACTGTAAAACCGAGTTGCAGCTAGTACCTCCCCATATATATGTATGGAGTGGAGTTTGCATCTGAAAAGAAACTTTGTGTTCCCAACAAGCTAGGTGAAGGACGGCTTTCACACACACTTATCTCTCAGAACTGAGCATGTGGAGAGACGTTCGTTCATCTAGCACAAAGGGAATGGGTTGCAGGGGAAACTTTTACTCTGGTTTCTCAAACTTTTTCCTAGTCCGGTATGATGTTCCTGCAGTTTTCACTGTATAACCGAATTGGTTCTAGTCCCTACCTATATATATGTATGGAGTGGAGATTGCAACTGAAAAGAAACTTTGTGTTCCCAACAAGCTAGGTGAAGGACGGCTTTCACACACAATTATCTCTCAGACCTTAGCATGTGAAGAGACGTACGTTCATCTAGCACAAAGGAAACGGGTTGCAGGAGAAACATTTACTCTGGTTTCTCAGTCTGTTTCCAAGTGCCGGTTTGAAGTTCCTGCAGTTTTCACTGTAAAACCAAGTTGGAGCTTGTACCTCCTCATATATATGTTTGGATTGGAGTTTGCAACTGAAAAGAAACTTTGTGTTCCCAACAAGCTAGGTGAAGAACGGCTTTCACACACATTAATCTCTCAGAACTGAGCATGTGGAGAGACGTACGTTCATCTAGCACAAAGGGAACTGGTTGCAAGAGAAACTTTTACTCTGATTTCTCAGCCTGTTTCCTAATGCCGGTTTGAAGTTCCTGCAGTTTTCACTGTAAAACCGGGTAGGAGCTAGTAACTCCCCATATATATGTATGGAGTGGGGTTTGAAACTGAAAAGAATCTTTGTGTTCCCAACAAGCTAGGTGAAGGTCGGCTTTCACACACACTTATCTCTCAGAACTGAGCATGTGGAGAGACGTTCGTTCATCTAGCACAAATGGAAAGGGTTTCAGGAGAAACTTTTACTCTGTTTTTTTCAGTCTGTTTCCTAGTGCCCGTTTAATGTTCCTGCAGTTTTCAATGTAAAATCGAGTTGGAGCTAGTACCTCCCCATATAAATGTATGGAGTGGAGTTTTCAACTGAAAAGATACTTTGTGTTCCCAACAAGCTATGTGAAGTTCGGCTTTCACTCACACTTATCACTCAGAACTGAGCATGCGGATAGACGTTCGTTCACCTAGCACAAAGGGAACAGGTTGCAGGAGAAACTTTTACTCTGATTTGTCAGTCTGTTTCCTAGTGCCGGTTTGAAGTTCCTGCAGTTTTCACTGTAAAACCGTGTTGGAGGTATTCCCTCTCCATAGATATGTATGAGGTGATGTTAGCAACTGAAAAGAAACTTTGTGTTCCCAACAAGCTAGCTGAAGTACGGCTTTCACACACATTTATCTCTCAGAACTGAGCATGTGGAGAGACGTACGTTCATCTAGCACAAAGGAAACGGGTTGCAGTAGAAACTTTTACTCTGGTTTCTCAGTCTGTTTCTAGTGCCGGTTTGATGTTCCTGCAGTTTTCACTGTATAAACGAATTGGTTCTTGTCCCTACCTATATATATGTATGGAGTGGAGTTTGCAACTGAAAAGAAACTTTGTGTTCCCAACAAGCTAGGTGAAGGACGGCTTTCACACACAATTATCTCTCCGACCTGAGCATGTGAAGAGACGTACGTTCATCTAGCACAAAGGAAACGGGTTGCAGGAGAAATATTTTCTCTGGTTTCTCAGTCTGTTTCCTAGTGCCGGTTTGAAGTTCCTGCAGTTTTCACTGTAAAACCGAGTTGCAGCTAGTACCTCCCCATATATATGTATGGAGTGGAGTTTGCAACTGAAAAGAAACTTTGTGTTCCCAACAAGCTAGGTGAAAGACAGCTTTCACACACAATTATCTCTCAGAACTGAGCATGTGGAGAGACGTTCGTTCATCTAGCACAAAGGGAAAGGGTTGAAGGGGAAACTTTTACTCTGGATTCTCAGTCTGTTTCCTAGTGCCGGTTTGATGTTCCTGCAGTTTTCACTGTATAACCGAATTGGTTCTTGTCCCTACCTATATATATGCATGGAGTGGAGATTGCCAACTGAAAAGAAACTTTGTGTTCCCCAACAAGCTAGGTGAAGGACGGCTTTCACACACAATTATCTCTCAGACCTAGCATGTGAAGAGACGTACGTTCATCCAGCACAAGGAAACGGTTTGCAGGAGAAACATTTACTCTGGTTTCTCAGTCTGTTTCCAAGTGCCGGTTTGAAGTTCCTGCAGTTTTCACTGTAAAATCCAAGTTGGAGCTTGTACCTCCTCATATATATGTTTGGATTGGATTTTGCAACAAAAAAGAAACTTTGTGTTCCCAACAAGCTAGTTGAAGACGGCTTTCACACACAATTATCTCTCAGACCTGGGCATGTGAAGAGACGTACGTTCATCTAGCACAAAGAAACGGGTTGCGGAGAAATATTTTCTCTGGATTCTCAGTCTGTTTCCTAGTGCGGGATTGAAGTTCCTGCAGTTTTCACTGTAAAACCGAGTTGCAGCTAGTACCTCCCTCATATATAATGTATGGAGTGGAGTTGCATCTGAAAAGAAACTTTGTGTTCCCAACAAGATAGGTGAAGGACGGTCTTTCACACACATCTTATGTCTCAGAACTGAGCATGTGGAGAGACGTTCGTCATCTAGCACAAAGGGAATGGTTTGCAGGGGAAACTTTACTCTGGTTTCTCAAACTTTTTCCTAGTCCCGGTATGATGTTCCTGCAGTTTTCACTGTATAACGAATTGGTTCTAGTCCCTACCTATATATATGTATGGAGTGGAGATTGCAACTGAAAAGAAACTTTGTGTTCCCAACAAGTCTAGGGTGATGGACGGCTTTCACACACACAATTATCTCTCAGACCTTTAGCATGTGAAGAGACGTACGTTCATCTAGCACAAAGGAAACGGGTTGCAGGAGAAACATTTACTCTGGTTTCCAGTCTGTTTCCAAGTGCCGGTTTGACGTTCCTGCAGTTTTCACTGTAAAACAAGTTGGAGCTTGTACCTCCTCATATATATGTTTGGATTGGGGTTTGCCAACTGAAAAGAAACTTTGTGTTCCCAACAAGCTCGGTGAAGGACGGCTTTCACACACACTTATCTCTCAGAACTGAGCATGTGGAGAGACGTTCGTTAATCTAGCACAAGGAACGGTTTGCAGGGGAAACTTTTACTCTGGGCTTTCTCAGTTGTTTCTAGTGCGCGGTTGAAGTTCCTGCATTTTTCAGTGTAAAAACGATTTGAGTAGTCCCACCATAGATATGTATGAGGTGATGGTTTGCAACTGAAAGGAACTTTGTGTTCCCAACAAGCTAGGTGAAGGACGGCTTTCACCACACTTATTTCTCAGAACTTAGAATGTGGAGAGACGTTCGTTCATCTAGCCAGTAAGGGAACGGGTTGCAGGAACAAACTTTTACTCTGGTTTCTCAGTCTGTTTCCTAGTGCCGGTTTGAAGTTCCTGCAGTTTTCACTGTAAAACGAGTTGGAGCTAGTACCTCCCCATAAATATGTATGGATTGGAGTTTGCAACTGAAAAGGAACTTTGCTGTTCCAAACAAGCTAGCTGAGGACGGCTTTCACACACACTTATCTCTCAGAACTGAGCATGTGGAGAGATTTTTCATTCATCTAGACACAAAGGGACTTTTGCAGAGAAACTTTTACTCTGGTTTCTCAGTCTGTTTCCTACGTGCCTGCGTTGAAGTTCCTGCAATTTTCACTGTAAAACTGAGTTGGAGCTAGTACCTACCACATATATAGTATGGAGTGGAGTTTGCAACATGAAAAGAAACTTTGTGTTCCCAACATGCTAGGTGAAGGACGGCATTCACACACACATTATCTCTCAGAACGAGCATGTGGAGAGACGTTCGCTTCATCTAGCAAAAAGGGAACGGGTTGCAGGTGTAACTTTTACTTCTGGTTTCTCTGTCTGTTTCCTGCTGCGGTTTGAAGTTCCTGCAGTTTTCACTGTAAAACCGTGTTGGAGCTAGTACCTCCCATATATAGTATGGAGTGGAGTTTGCAACTGAAAAGAAACTTTGTGTCTCCCAAACAAGCTAGGTGAAAGACGGCTTCACACACACTATCTCTCAGAACTGTAGCATGTGGAGGAGACGTTCGTTATCTAGCACAAAGGGAATGGGTTGCAGGGGAAACTTTTACTCTGGTTTCTCAAACTTTTTCCTAGTCCCGGTATGATGTTCCTGCAGTTTTCACTGTATAACCGAATTGGTTCTAGTCCCTACCTATATATAGTATGGAGTGGAGATTGCAACTGAAAAGAAACTTTGTGTTCCCAACAAGCTAGGTGAAGAACGCTTTCACACACATTAATCTCTCAGAACTGAGCATGTGGAGAGACGTACGTCATCTAGCAAAGGGAACTGGTTGCAAGAGAAACTTTACACTGATTCTCAGCCTGTTTCCTAATGCCGGTTTGAAGTTCCTGCAGTTTTCACTGTAAACGGGTAGGAGCTAGTAACTCCCATATATATGTATGGAGTGGGGTTTGAAACTGAAAAGAATCTTTGTGTTCCCAACAAGCTAGGTGATGGACGGCTTTCACACACAATTATCTCTCAGACCTTAGCATGTGAAGAGACGTTACAGTTATCTAGCACAAAGGAAACGGGTTGCAGAGAAAACATTTACTCTGGTTCTCAGTCTGTTTCCAAGTGCGGTTTGAAGTTCCTGCAGTTTTCACTGTAAAACCAAGTTGGAGCTTGTACCTCCTCATATATATGTTTGGATTGGAGTTTGCAACTGAAAAGAAACTTTGTGTTCCCAACAAGCTAGGTGAAGGACGGCTTTCACACACACTTATCTCTCAGAACTGAGCATGTGGAGAGACGTTCGTAATCTAGCACAAAGGGAACGGTTTGCAGGGGAAACTTTTACTCTGGTTCTCAGTCTGTTTCTAGTGCCGGG
>NW_022588726.1:0-10724 GCF_009834535.1 Camelus ferus | reverse complement strand
GCTAGCTCGAATCCAGTTTTATAGTGAAAAATGCAGGACTTCAAACGGCAGTAGGAAAAAGACTGAGAAACCAGAGTAAAAGTTTTTCCTGCAACCCGTTCCCTTTGTGCTAGATGAAGAACGTCTCTCCACATGCTCATTTCTGAGAGAAAATTGTGTGTGAAAGCCGTGATTCACCTAGCTTTTGGGAATACAAAGTTTCTTTTCACTTGCAAACACCATTCCATACATATATATGGGGAGGTATGAGCTCCCAACTTCGTTTTAATGTGGAAAACTGCAGGAACATCAAACAGGCACAAGAAACAGACTGAGAAACCAGAGTAAAAGTTTCTCCTGCAACCCGTTCCCTTTTTGCAAGATGAACGAACGTCTCTACACATGGTCAGTTCTGAGAGATAAGTGTGTGTGAAGCCGTCCATCACCTAGCTTGTTGGGAACACAAAGTTTCTTTTAACTTGCAAACTTCACAGCATACATATATATGGTGAGGGGTACTAGCTCCAAATAGTCTTAACAGTGAAAACTGCAGGAACTTCAAACCGGCACGAGGAAACAGAATGAGAAAACAGAGAAAAAGTGTCTCCTGCATCCCGTGACCTTTGTGCTAGATGAACGAAACGTCTCTCCACATGCTCAGTTCCTGGAGATAAGTTTGTGTGTGAAAGCCGTCCTTCACTCTAGCTTGTTGGGAACACAAAGTTTCTTTTCAAGTTGCAAACTCACTCCATACATATATATGGGGAAGGTACTAGCTCCAACTCGGTTTTACAGTGAAAACTGCAGGAACTTAAACGGCACTAGGAAACAGACTGAGAAACCAGAGTAAAAGTTTCTCCTGCAACCCGTTCCCCTTTGTGCTAGCTGATAAGAACGTCCTCTCCAGCATGCTCAGTTCTGAGAGATAAGTGTGTGGTGAAGCCGTCCTGCACCTAGCTTGTTGGGAACACAAAGTTTCTTTTTCATTGCAAACTCCATCCATAACATATATATGGGAGGTCTAGCTCCAACTCCAGTTTATAGTGAAAAATGCAGGAACTTCAAACCGGCCAACTAGGAAACAAGACTGAGAAACCAGAGTAAAAGTTTCCCTGCAACCCGTTCCCTTTGTGCTAGATGAAAGAACGTCTCTCCACATGCTCAGTTCTGAGAGATAAGTGTGTGTGAAAGCCGTATTCACCTAGCTGGTTGGGAACACAAAGTTTCTTTTCAGTTGCAAACTCCACTCATACTTATATATGGGCAGGTACGAGCTCAAATTCCGTTTTACAGTGAAAACAGCAGGAATTTCAAACATGCACTAGGAAATAGACTGAGAAAACAGAGTAAGTAATAGTTCTCCTGCAACACGTTCCCTTTGTGTTAGATGAAAGAAAGTCTCCCCACATGCTCAGTTCTGAGAGATAAGTGTGTGTGTAAGCCGTCCTTCAACTAGCTTGTTGGGAACAAAGTTTCTTTTCAGTTGCAAACTCCACTCAATACTTATATATGGGCAGGTACGAGATCCAATTCCGTTTTACAGTGAAAAATGCAGGAACTTCAACCGGCACTAGGAAACAGACTGAGAACCAGAGTAAAAGTTTCTCTGCAACCCGTTCCCTTTGTGCTAGATGAACGAACGTCCTTCCGCATGCTCAGTTCTGAAGATAAGTGTGTGTGAAAGCCGTCCTTCACGAAGCTTGTTGGGAACACAAAGTTTCTTTTCAGTTGCAAACTCCACTCCATACATATATATGGGGAGGTACGAGCTCCAACTCGATTTTACAGTGAAAACTGCAGGAACTTTAAACCGGCACTAGGAGACAGACTGAGAAACCAGAGTAAAAGTTTCTCCTGCAAACCGTTCCCTTTGTGGTAGATGAACGAACGTCTCTCCACATGCTCAGTTCTGTGAGATAAGTGTGTGTGAATCCCGTCCTTCAAATAGCTTGTTGGGAAATCAAAGTTTCTTTTCAGTTGCAAACTCCACTCCATACATATATATGGGGAGGCACGAGCTCCAATTCGGTTTTACAGTGAAAACTGCAGGAACTTCAAACCGGCACTAGGAAACACACTGATAATCCACAGTACAATTTCTCCTGCAACACGTTCCCTTTGTGCTAGATGAACTAAAGTCTCTCCACATGCTCAGTTCTGGGAGATAAGTGTGTGTGAAAGCCGTCCTTCACCTAGCTTGTTGGGAACACAAAGTTTCTTTTCACTTGCAAACTCCACTCCATACATATATATGGGGAAGTACTAGCTCCTAATAGGTTTAACAGTGAAAACTGCAGGAACTTCACACAGGCACGAGGAAACAGACTGAGAAAACTGAGAAAAAGTGTCTCCTGCATCCCGTGCCCTTTGTGCTAGATGAACGAACGTCTCTCCACATGCTCCGTTCTGAGGGAAAATTGTGTGTGAAAGCCGTACTTCAACTAGCTTGTTGGGAACACAAAGTTTCTTTTCAGTTGCAAATTCCACTCCATACATATATATGGGGAGGTACGAGCTCCAACTCGGTTTTACAGTGAAAAAATGCAGGAACTTCAAACCGGCACTAGGAAACAGACTGAGATACCAGAGTAAAAAGTTTCACCTGCAACCCGTTCCCTTTGTGCTAGATGAACGAACATCTCTCCACATGCTCAGTTCTGAGAGATAAGTGTGTGTGAAGCCGTCCTTCACCTAGCTTGTTGGGAACACAAAGTTTCTTTTCAGTTGCAAACTCCACTCAAGACATATATATGGGCAGGTACGAGCTCAAATTCCGTTTTACAGTGAAAACAGCAGGAACATTCAAACCGGCACTAGGAAACAGACTGAGAAACCAGAGAAATAGTTTCTCCTGCAACCCGTTCCCTTTGTGTTAGATGAAAGAAAGTCTCTCCACATGCTCAGTTCTGAGAGATAAGTGTGTGTGTAAGCCGTCCTTCACCTAGCTTGTTGGGAACACAAAGTTTCTTTTCAGTTGCAAACTCCACTCCATACTATATATATGGGAGGTACTAGCTCCAACCCTGTTTTACAGTGAAAAATGCAGGAACTTCAAACAGGCACTAGGAAACAAACTGAGAAACCAGAGTAAAGTTTCTCCTGCAACCCGTTCCCTTTGTGCTAGATGAACGAACGTCTCTCCAAATGCTCAGTTCTGAGAGATAAGTGTGTGTGAAAGACGTCCTTCACGAAGCTTGTTGGGAACACAAAGTTTCTTTTCAGTTGCAAACTCCCCTCAAGACATATATATGGGCAGATACGAGCTCCAATTCCGTTTTACAGTGAAAACAGCAGGAACATCAAACCGGCACTAGGAAACACACTGAGAAACCAGAGAAATAGTTTCTCCTGCAACCCGTTCCCTTTGTGTTAGATGAAAGAAAGTCTCCCCACATGCTCAGTTCTGAGAGATAAGTGTGTGTGTAAGCCGTCCTTCACCTAGCTTGTTGGGAACACAAAGTTTCTTTTCAGTTGCAAACTCCACTCCATACATATATATGGGGAGGTGCTAGCTCGAATCCAGTTTTATAGTGAAAAATGCAGGAACTTCAAACCGGCAGTAGGAAAAAGACTGAGAAACCAGAGTAAAAGTTTTTCCTGCAACCCGTTCCCTTTGTGCTAGATGAAAGAACGTCTCTCCACATGCTCATTTCTGAGAGAAAATTGTGTGTGAAAGCCGTGATTCACCTAGCTTTTTGGGAATACAAAGTTTCTTTTCACTTGCAAACACCATTCCATACATATATATGGGGAGGTATGAGCTCCAACTTCGTTTTAATGTGAAAACTGCAGGAACATCAAACAGGCACAAGAAACAGACTGAGAAACCAGAGTAAAAGTTTCTCCTGCAACCCGTTCCCTTTTTGCAAGATGAACGAACGTCTCTACACATGGTCAGTTCTGAGAGATAAGTGTGTGTGAAAGCCGTCCATCACCTAGCTTGTTGGGAACACAAAGTTTCTTTTAACTTGCAAACTTCACAGCATACATATATATGGTGAGGTACTAGCTCCAAATAGTCTTAACAGTGAAAACTGCAGGAACTTCAAACCGGCACGAGGAAACAGAATGAGAAAACAGAGAAAAAGTGTCTCCTGCATCCCGTGACCTTTGTGCTAGATGAACGAACGTCTCTCCACATGCTCAGTTCTGAGGGAAAATTGTGTGTGAAAGCCGTACTTCATCTAACTTGTTGGGAACACAAAGTTTCTTTTCAGTTGCAAACTCCACTCCATACATATATATGGGGAGGTACGAGCTCCAACTCGGTTTTACAGTGAAAACAGCAGGAACTTCAAACCGGCACTAGGTAACAGACTTAGAAACCAGAGTAAAAGTTTCTCCTGCAACCCGTTCCCTTTGTGCTAGATGAACGAACGTCCTTCCGCATGCTCAGTTCTGAGAGATAAGTGTGTGTGAAAGCCGTCCTTCACTTAGCTTGTTGGGAACACAAAGTTTCTTTTTTCTTGCAAACTCCACTCCATACATATATATGGGGATGTACGAGCTCCAACTCGATTTTACAGTGAAAACTGCAGGAACTTCAAACCGGCACTAGGAAACAGACTGAGAAACCAGAGTAAAAGTTTCACCTGCAACCCGTTCACTTTTTGCTAGATGAACGGACGTCTCTCCACATGCTCAGTTCTGAGAGATAAGTGTGTGTGAAAGCCGTACTTCACCTAGCTGGTTGGGAACACAAAGTTTCTTTTCAGTTGCAAACTCCACTCAATACTTATATATGGGCAGGTACGAGCTCAAATTCCGTTTTACAGTGAAAACAGCAGGAATTTCAAACATGCACTAGGAAATAGACTGAGAAAACAGAGTAATAGTTTCTCCTGCAACACGTTCCCTTTGTGTTAGATGAAAGAAAGTCTCCCCACATGCTCAGTTCTGAGAGATAAGTGTGTGTGTAAGCCGTCCTTCAACTAGCTTGTTGGGAACACAAAGTTTCTTTTCAGTTGCAAACTCCACTCAATACTTATATATGGGCAGGTACGAGATCCAATTCCGTTTTACAGTGAAAAATGCAGGAACTTCAAACCGGCACTAGGAAACAGACTGAGAAACCAGAGTAAAAGTTTCTCCTGCAACCCGTTCCCTTTGTGCTAGATGAACGAACGTCCTTCCGCATGCTCAGTTCTGAGAGATAAGTGTGTGTGAAAGCCGTCCGTCACGAAGCTTGTTGGGAACACAAAGTTTCTTTTCAGTTGCAAACTCCACTCCATACATATATATGGGGAGG
This sequence comes from Camelus ferus, assembly GCF_009834535.1. Classification (NCBI taxonomy): domain Eukaryota; kingdom Metazoa; phylum Chordata; class Mammalia; order Artiodactyla; family Camelidae; genus Camelus; species Camelus ferus. Next base: position 5,497 of record NW_022588726.1, on the reverse strand, counting down.
TACGAGCTCCAACTCGATTTTACAGTGAAAACTGCATGAACTTTAAACCGGCACTAGGAGACAGACTGAGAAACCAGAGTAAAAGTTTCTCCTGCAAACCGTTCCCTTTGTGGTAGATGAACGAACGTCTCTCCACATGCTCAGTTCTGTGAGATAAGTGTGTGTGAATCCCGTCCTTCAAATAGCTTGTTGGGAAATCAAAGTTTCTTTTCAGTTGCAAACTCCACTCCATACATATATATGGGGAGGCACGAGCTCCAATTCGGTTTTACAGTGAAAACTGCAGGAACTTCAAACCGGCACTAGGAAACACACTGATAATCCACAGTACAATTTCTCCTGCAACACGTTCCCTTTGATCTAGATGAACTAACGTCTCTCCACAATGCTCAGTTCTGGGAGATAAGTGTGTGTGAAAGCCGTCCTTCACCTAGCTTGTTGGGAACACAAAGTTTCTTTTCACTTGCAAACTCCACTCCATACATATATATGGGGAAGTACTAGCTCCTAATAGGTTTAACAGTGAAAACTGCAGGAACTTCACACCGGCACGAGGAAACAGACTGAGAAAACTGAGAAAAAGTGTCTCCTGCATCCCGTGCCCTTTGTGCTAGATGAACGAACGTCTCTCCACATGCTCAGTTCTGAGGGAAAATTGTGTGTGAAAGCCGTACTTCAACTAGCTTGTTGGGAACACAAAGTTTCTTTTCAGTTGCAAACTCCACTCCATACATATATATGGGGAGGTACGAGCTCCAACTCAGTTTTACAGTGAAAAATGCAGGAACTTCAAACCGGCACTAGGAAACAGACTGAGATACCAGAGTAAAAGTTTCACCTGCAACCCGTTCCCTTTGTACTAGATGAACGAACATCTCTCCACATGCTCAGTTCTGAGAGATAAGTGTGTGTGAAAGCCGTCCTTCACCTAGCTTGTTGGGAACACAAAGTTTCTTTTCAGTTGCAAACTCCACTCAAGACATATATATGGGCAGGTACGAGCTCAAATTCCGTTTTACAGTGAAAACAGCAGGAACTTCAAACCGGCACTAGGAAACAGACTGAGAAACCAGAGAAATAGTTTCTCCTGCAACCCGTTCCCTTTGTGTTAGATGAAAGAAAGTCTCCCCACATGCTCAGTTCTGAGAGATAAGTGTGTGTGTAAGCCGTCCTTCACCTAGCTTGTTGGGAACACAAAGTTTCTTTTCAGTTGCAAACTCCACTCCATACATATATATGGGAGGTACTAGCTCCAACCCAGTTTTACAGTGAAAAATGCAGGAACTTCAAACAGGCACTAGGAAACAAACTGAGAAACCAGAGTAAAAGTTTCTCCTGCAACCCGTTCCCTTTGTGCTAGATGAACGAACGTCTCTCAAATGCTCAGTTCTGAGAGATAAGTGTGTGTGAAAGCCGTCCTTCACCTAGCTTGTTGGGAACACAAAGTTTCTTTTCAGTTGCAAACTCCCCTCAAGACATATATATGGGCAGATACGAGCTCCAATTCCGTTTTACAGTGAAAACAGCAGGAACATCAAACCGGCACTAGGAAACACACTGAGAAACCAGAGAAATAGTTTCTCCTGCAACCCGTTCCCTTTGTGTTAGATGAAAGAAAGTCTCCCCACATGCTCAGTTCTGAGAGATAAGTGTGTGTGTAAGCCGTCCTTCACCTAGCTTGTTGGGAACACAAAGTTTCTTTTCAGTTGCAAACTCCACTCCATACATATATATGGGGAGGTGCAATCTCGAATCCGGTTTTATATTGAAAAATGCAGGAACTTCAAACCGGCAGTAGGAAAAAGACTGAGAAACCAGAGAAAAAGTTTTTCCTGCAACCCGTTCCCTTTGTGCTAGATGAAAGAACGTCTCTCCACATGCTCATTTCTGAGAGAAAATTGTGTGTGAAAGCCGTGATTCCCTAGCTTTTTGGGAATACAGAGTTTCTTTTCACTTGCAAACACCATTCCATACATATATATGGGGAGGTATGAGCTCCAACTTCGTTTTAATGTGAAAACTGCAGGAACATCAAACAGGCACAAGAAACAGACTGAGAAACCAGAGTAAAAGTTTCTCCTGCAACCCGTTCCCTTTTTGCAAGATGAACGAACGTCTCTACACATGGTCAGTTCTGAGAGATAAGTGTGTGTGAAAGCCGTCCATCACCTAGCTTGTTGGGAACACAAAGTTTCTTTTAACTTGCAAACTTCACAGCATACATATATATGGTGAGGTACTAGCTCCAAATAGGCTTAACAGTGAAACTGCAGGAACTTCAACCGCACGAGGAAACAGAATGAGAAAACAGAGAAAAAGTGTCTCCTGCATCCCGTGACCTTTGTGCTAGATGAACGAACGTCTCTCCACATGCTCAGTTCTGAGGGAAAATTGTGTGTGAAAGCCGTACTTCATCTAACTTGTTGGGAACACAAAGTTTTCTTTTCAGTTGCAAACTCCACTCCATACATATATATGGGGAGGTACTAGCTCCTAACTCGTTTTACAGTGAAAACTGCAGGAACTTCAAACCGGCACTAGGAAACAGACCTGAGAAACCAGAGTAAAAGTTTCTCCTGCAACCCGTTCCCTTTGTGCTAGATGAACGAACGTCTCTCCACATGCTCAGTTCTGATGAGATAAGTGTGTGTGAAAGCCGTCCTTCAACTAGCTTGTTGGGAACACAAAGTTTCTTTTCAGTTGCAAACTCCACTCCATACATATATATGGGGAGGTACTAGCTCCAACTCGATTTACAGTGAAAAATGCAGGAACTTCAAACCGGCACTAGGAAACAGACTGAGAACCAGAGTAAAAGTTTCTACCTGCAACCCGTTCCCATTTGTGCTAGATGAACGAACGTCTCTCCACATGCTCAGTTCTGAGAGATAAGTGTGTGTGAAAGCCGTCCTTCACCTAGCTTGTTGGGAACACAAAGTTTCTTTTCAGTTGCAAACTCCACTCAATATTATATATGGGCAGGTACGAGCTCAAATTCCGTTGTACAGTGAAAACAGCAGGAACATTCAAACCGGCACTAGGAACAGACTGAGAAAACAGAGGAATAGTTTCTCCTGCAACCCGTTCCCTTTGTGTTAGATGAAAGAAAGTCATCCCCACATGCTCAGGTTCTGAGAGATAAGTGTGTGTGTTGTAAGCCGTCCTTCACCTAGCTTGTTGGGAACACAAAGTTTCTTTTCATTGCAAAACTCCAATCCATACATATATATAGGGGAGGGTAACGAGCTAGCTCAAACCCAGTTTTACAGTGAAAAAATGCCAGGAACTTCAACACGGCCACTAGGAAACAAACTGAGAAACCAGAGTAAAAGTTTCTCCGGCAAACCCTTCCCCTTTAGTGGCTAGAATGAAACGAACGTCTCTCAAAATGCTCAGTTCGGAGAGACTAAGTGGTGGGTGAAATGCTGTCCCTTCACAGAAGCTTGTTGGGAACACAAAGTTTTCTTTTCAGTTGCCAACTCCCCCTCAAGACATATATGGGCAGATACGAGCTCCAATTCCGTTTTACAGTGAAAACAGCAGGAACATCAAACCGGCACTAGGAAACACACTGAGAAACCAGAGAAATAGTTTCTCCTGCAACCCGTTCCCTTTGTGTTGATGAAAGAAAGTCTCCCACATGCTCAGTTCTGAGAGATAAGTGTGTGTGTAAGCCGTCCTTCACCTAGCTTGTTGGGAACACAAAGTTTCTTTCAGTTGCAAACTCCACTCCATACATATATATTGGGAGGTGCAGCTCGAATCCAGTTTTATAGTGAAAAATGCAGGAACTCAAACCGGCAGTAGGAAAAAGACTGAGAAACCAGAGTAATTTTTTCCTGCAACCCGTTCCCTTTGTGCTAGATGAAAGAACGTCTCTCCACATGCTCATTTCTGAGAGAAAATTGTGTGTGAAAGCCGTGATTCACCTAGCTTTTTGGGAATACAAGTTTCTTTTCACTTGCAAACACCATTCCATACATTATATGGGGAGGTATGAGCTCCAACTTCGTTTTAATGTGAAAACTGCAGGAACATCAAACAGGCACAAGAAACAGACTGAGAAACCAGAGTAAAAGTTTCTCCTGCAACCCGTTCCCTTTTTGCAACATGAACGAACGTCTCTACACATGGTCATTCTGAGAGATAAGTGTGTGTGAAAGCCGTCCATCACCTAGCTTGTTGGGACACAAAGTTTCTTTTAACTTGCAAACTTCACAGCATACATATATATGGTGAGGTACTAGCTCCAAATAGGCTTAACAGTGAAAACTGCAGGAACTTCAAACCGGCACGAGGAAACAGATGAGAAAACAGAGAAAAAGTGTCTCCTGCATCCCGTGACCTTTGTGCTAGATGAACGAACGTCCTCCACATGCTCAGTTCTGATGGAAAATTGTGTGTGAAAGCCGTACTTCATCTAACTTGTTGGGAACACAAAGTTTCTTTTCAGTTGCAAACTCCACTCCATACATATATGGGGAGGTACGAGCTCCACCTCGGTTTTACAGTGAAAACAGCAGGAACTTCAAACCGGCACTAGGTAACAGACTTAGAACCAGAGTAAAAGTTTCTCCTGCAACCCGTTCCCTTTGTGCTAGACGAACGAACGTCCTTCCGCATGCTCAGTTCTGTGAGATAAGTGGAGTGAAAGCCGTCCTTCACTTAGCTTGTTGGGAACACAAAGTTTCTTTTTCTTGCAACTCCACTCCATACATATATATGGGGATGTACGAGCTCCAACTCGATTTTACAGTGAAAACTGCAGGAACTTAAAACCGGCACTAGGAAACAGACTGAGAAACCAGAGTAAAAGTTTCACCTGCAACCGGTTCACTTTTTGCTAGATGAACGAACGTCTCTCCACATGCTCAGTTCTGAGAGATAAGTGTGTGTGAAAGCCGTACTTCACCTAGCTGGTTGGGAACACAAAGTTTCTTTTCAGTTGCAAACTCCACTCAATACTTATATATGGGCAGGTACGAGCTCAAATTCCGTTTTACAGTGAAAACAGCAGGAATTTCAAACATGCACTAGGAAACAGACTGAGAAAACAGAGTAATAGTTTCCCCTGCAACACGTTCCCTTTGTGTTAGATGAAAGAAAGTCTCCCCACATGCTCAGTTCTGAGAGATAATGTGTGTGTAAGCCGTCCTTCAACTAGCTTGTTGGGAACACAAAGTTTCTTTTCAGTTGCAAACTCCACTCAATACTTATATATGGGCAGGTACGAGCTCCAATTCCGTTTTACAGTGAAAAATGCAGGAACTTCAAACCGGCACTAGGAAACAGACTGAGAAACCAGAGTAATAGTTTCCCCTGCAACCCGTTCCCTTTGTGTTAGATGAAAGAAAGTCTCCCCACATGCTCAGTTCTGAGAGATAAGTGTGTGTGTAAGCCGTCCTTCAACTAGCTTGTTGGGAACACAAAGTTTCTTTTCAGTTGCATACTCCACTCCATACATATATATGGGGAGGCACGAGCTCCAATTCGGTTT
>NW_022588725.1:0-10748 GCF_009834535.1 Camelus ferus | reverse complement strand
ATTGTAGCTCAAAGTCAACGGCAAAGTTTATCAAGTAAAATAGCAGAAAAGGGGAAAGCAAAAACATAACCTGTTGTCACAGATATTTGAAGTATTTGAAAACAAATCCGACCAGAACGAGCAACTCACCATTCAAAACGTAATTCAAGAAACTGCAAGAAATTATTTGACAAGGAAACACAAGTAAAAAGGGCAAGAGTTCTACCCTGGGAACAGCGAGAAAATCTGGAAACAACGTGTTCGTGTCCTGGGGGGAGAAAGCTAACCCTGAAGAGATGAAAGAGGCACTTACAGAGAAAGGAGGACTAGCAGATAAGGGGAGGCGAGATGGGGCCTGGGATAAATGGGACCCACATCAGTGAGGAGCTTCAGAAATCTAAGTGACAAAAAACATGCAAAGACCACATACACAAATTGTCTGCTGGGAGGCAGCCCAGTTCCCACAAGGAGGGCCATTGTCATCGGCACCAAGTGAAAGGGTAAGACGTGATTCCACCCTGCCCGGGGTCCCTCTGCCCTAGTCCTATCTTTTAAACCTGAAACAGGAAACTCTTCTTGGAAGTAAACAGAAGAAGCGGGGTGAAAAGTGTCAGGCTTGAGCTGCCTGGAACTGAGGGCAATTAGAATAAAGTGGAGGTGGCACATACAGTGAGTTATTCTGGGGAAATACTTATTTTCAAGAGAAAAATGAGACTCTGGTCTCAAAGAAGAGGAGACCAGGCATAGCCCAGTGTGAAGCCTGAGGAGGGGCAGGAGGGATGGGAGCTGCTCTCCTACGGCTGCCACCAGCTGGAGGGAGAACCTGGCATGTGGGGTCCACAGGAAAGGGATGGGCTCTGTCTCCCAGGGTGAAGCTGTGCCCCAGGGTGAAGCTGTGCCTGGACGCAGCAGGACTTAAGCTAAGGTATCCTTCCTCGCTTGTCACTCACACCCTAGGTGGACAAGAAGATGTCTCCTGGAGTTGGGAAGGAGGAAGACAGAAAGGTAGTACTATGACATGCCCGTTCACTCCTGCATGTGTGATTCAGCCCAGCTATAAAGAAGTCACTGGCATCACTGCCACCACCCTGGTCCTGGCCCTCATTATTTCTCACTGGGCCATCATGATTAGAGTCTTCCACACATCCCTTCTGACCTAACTCTCCCTACACCTCAGCCCCACCAAATCTCTGCCACACTGCTTGCCACCAGAGTACGCTTTCCAATGCACAAATCTGATAACGTCCTTTCCTGCTTAAATGTCTACAATGCCTCCCACTCTCTACAGCGGTCAGCAAGCTGACCTGTGGACCAAATCCAGCCTGCAAGTGACAAATGGGTTTAATGTGTTTAAAGAGCTGTAATAATAATAATAATAATGGAATACTACTCAGCCATAAAAAAGAAGGAAATAATGCCATCTGCAGCAACATAGATGGGCCCAGAGATTATCTATATAAGTGAAGTAAGTCAAAGAAAAATATATGCTATCACTTATATATGGAATCTAAAATATGACAAGTGAACTTATTATAAAACAGAAACAGGCTCACAGACATAGAAAACAAATTTATGGTTACCAAAGCAGAAAGGGAGAAATAAATTAGCAGTTCGGGATTTGCAGATACAAACTACTATATAAAATAGATAAGCAGCAAGGTCCACTGCAGAGCAAGGGTACTATATTCAAAATCTTATCATAAACCATAATGGAAAAAAAATATATATCCGAATCACTATGCTGTACACTAGAAATTAACACAACACTGTAAATCAACTCTACTTCAATTAAAGAAAGAACTGTAAAAAAATAAAAAAGGAATATTTGACAGAGATGTATGTTCCCTGCCAGGTCTGAAATATTTACTATCTGGCCCTTTTCAGAAAGTTTGTCACCCCTCATAACTTTGGCAAAGAGCAAAGCAGCCAAGTATACAGCAGATCTTTCATGATCCTGCCCGGCTGCTCCTCAGCCCCCTCCGCCCGGCTCTCCGGGCTCTGAGCCCCCCGGGGACAGAACCATACCTGGCCTTGGTCCTCACGGTGCTCTGTCCTGTCGTCCGTCCGGGAAGGCCAGCTCCTGGCGACGATCGCTGACTCAGGCTTCCTAGGGAACTGCAACTCCGGAAACAGGGTACTTCGGCCGCCCCTCGCAAGTCTTTCCTTTCTTTACACCCATCGGGCCATGAATTCACAGGGGTGGGTTTCCGCGGGGCTTCTGCGAGGCTTCCGCGGGGCTGGCTCCTTCCCCTCGGCTCTCACGCCGCCCGCTTCTGGCCAGGGGCAGGCTGCCACCTCACCGGAGCCCTCTCCGGCTTCCCTCTTTCTCCGACCACTCCGCCAACACGAGTCAGGAAGCGCTTCCGCTCCGCGCGGCGGGAACCTGGCCCTCGTTCGTTCGTTCACAGCGATGCCAGCAGCGCGCTGGGTACCGCCGCCACCGCTTCGTGGTGCCGTTCGCGGGGCCTGCCTTTTCCAACAGTACCTATGCCCTCGAAGGCTCCAAGGCCCCTTTTCTTGTAACTCCGCGTGTACGGGGCCCCAGGAGCCACTCCACCTTTGCTAAAAGGCCTGGAGAACACACAGCGCGCACCGCTCCACTTTCCCTCGGTGTAGATCCTTTCTGGAAGCCGCTGGAACAAGGCGGGGCGGGGGCCGGGCGGGGGCGGGGCCCTCCCAGGAAGAGGGCGTGGCCACGGTGCCCGCTCCAAGGACCCCGGGTAAGGCTGCCTGAAGAAACGCAGCCACACGGCGCTGATGGTGTTCCAGTTTCTCCCTGATGCCAAGGCACCTGTCTTGATTCTTTGGGGACATGCCATCATGTGCAGGCCAACGCTGCTGCTTCCTGCTGCCCAGATTCACCGCCCTTCTCCTCCAGGGACCCGATTCGGCCACCTGGAGCCCTGGAAAGGCTGGCGTGTCCGTAACCGCCCCCTGAGGTCCCCACCTGCCGTGGGCGGCTGGGCTCGTGGGCACCACGTCCGTCTGCCCCTCCCTCTGTTGGCCTCGGTACCCTAAGCATAGAACCTCCCTCGGACAGGACTTTTCCAAGGATGGGGAGTTCGGAGACGCAGGAAGGGCTGGGAACCGCTCAGCACCCCGTCTGTCTCTTTCTCTTGCAGCCTGCAAGTACGCCTGCCACAGGACATGTGAAGCCAAGGTAAGCGCCGCCCGGCTCCTGAGGGTCTGCTGGGGCCACCTGGCCGCGTTGGGCGGCGTCGCGGGGGGGGCGCTTTGGGCCGCGGCCACGGGCACGGCTGCTCGAGGCTTTCTGATACGGGTGTATCGTTTTCAGCCCAAGAATACACCCAGGCGCGCTGAAATCCGTGTTTTCGAATTATAGAAAAATAACTCCAAAGAATTTGGTTTCAGATAAGACTTCGGTCATTGTGTCCCGGCCGTGTGACAGCTTTTTCTCCACAACAAATGATCCCTTTTTGACGAGGGGCAGGGTGGGCGTGGGGACGAGGTCGAGGGCACGTGCCCGGCCTGGGGATTTTCTGGCCTCTTTTGAGGGTAGTTCAGAATTGGGCTGGGGTTTCGGGCTGTCACGGAGGTCTGGGGCCCTGGATCGGGCTGGGTGCCTGCGTTTGTGTCTTCTCCGGAGGGGTTCAGTTGCTCGGTTGAGTTGGGACTTAAGTTAGTAGGAATGAAGGTTCCTGGAGGTGGAATGTGCCTGGGCCACAGTGTCTGCACCGGCCAGGGGGTCCACGTACGATGTTACCCATCGATCGCCCCTGCTGACTGGCCAGCCCCACCTTTGCGGACCCCTCAGGGGTCCTGCAGGCTGTGCCTTGGGTGGAGGTCCAGGGAGATGGGGTTTTGGGGAGTGTGGGGATTTTGTCACTCCTGAGAATTTCCAGCTGGTCCTGGGGCTCCAAGCAGAAGGGGCGTACGTGTGCTGCAGGCTGGCTTGGTGACGAACCACGAGCTGGCTTCACATGCGTGTGTTCTCCGTGTGAGGACCAGGGTCCTGGCCCCTCCACACTCCCTGCCACGTGCACAGGCAGGAAGACGCACTCACGGGGGTCCCCGTAGTGCACACCCCCCACACACATGCACACCCGTGGACATGCACCCACCCACACGCACACCCATGCACACGCCCCCACACCCGTGCACACGCACCCACACACATGGACACCCGTGCACACAGCCCCACACATGCACACCCGTGCACACGCACCCACACACCAGCACGTGTGCACGCACACCCACAGACATGCACACGCAGAGTTGGAGAAACCAGAGGTGGGTCCAGCCCTGCTTTTTTCCAAGAAAGTGGTTAAATGACTTTTCCTGTGTAACTTTCCATTTTGGAGCGTTTGGGGCCCACACGGGAGTCGGGGAGGTGAGCTGGGCTCCGTGGGACCCGTGGCCCAGACCCCATGCTGGCCCCCCACCTCTCCCGAGGTGTCATGGGATATGTGCTGTAGCCCGTCTGAGACCAGGCCCCACTGCAGGCGTTTCCAGTCTTGCTCTGGAGAAGCTTCCCCTTCTGTCCGAGGCTGGGCGCTCCCGCTCACATCCACCCCTGGCCTGACTGATTTCTGACCCGGCTCTCTTTGGGGTCTGCTTCGCCCACAAGTGCACTGTTCTCCATCCCCACTGTGTGCTTTACGCCTCACTGCTGGTGTCTAGGGGTGTGCCCTGGCGGGAGGGAGGACGTCCCCTTGGGGGAGGATTCTGAATTTCGGAGAGGGTTCCCCACCCCTTGTGAGGATTTAGCTGGGCTCCCAGCCCCCGGGGGTCTCTGTCCTGTGTAGCTCGTGGCTCCTCACCCGGGTGGGGAGGCTGAGGGGAGAGCCACCCCAGGGACACAGCAAGATGTGTCATTCTGCATGTGTGTGCATGCATGTGCGTGTGTGGACGTGTTTGTGCACGTGTGTGCATGCTCGGGCGTGCATGTGGATGTGTTTGTGCATGTGTGTGCATGCATGTGTGTGTGTGCGCGTGCTCGGGTGTGCCTGTGCGGGCCCCCACCTGTGACACTCTGGCCAGCCGGCAGCTCCGGACCTGCAGCTGCACACGGCACCGGCTCCTAAAAGGCAGCCCAGGACCAACGCCCCAGGGGATTGAATTCTTTGGTTCAAAGGAAACTCCAGGAGGCTCTCTTATCCTGGATCCTGGCATCGCGAGCCCCGTAACTGCAGCGTGCTTGGCTAGGTGAGCTTTTCTTCGTATTAGATCATGGTCGGGGGAAGCATATCCGTGTCCATTTTTTCGATAACGCGGCTTTGAATGGCAGGAGAGAGCGCCAAGCAGCGACAAAGGCCCTTCTGATTCCAGAACCGCAGCGCTGTTGCTGCTGGGCAGACGAGGGCCGTTAAATTCTCAGCCGCCCCCGGAGGACGGGCGGTCAGGGGGCCGCTCAGTCTCCCAGGATCTGAGACGTGCTCTCCGACGGCTGGTCCCCGCTCACTGCGGGTGTGCACCTGACTGTGTGTGCCGGGTTTCTCTGGGGACGCTTTGGTCAGGAACATGGGCTTCAGTCTAACATCTGGTCCGTCCACTTACTGACTCGGGGGTGGAGTGGCTGCGGGTCCCTCTTTCCTCCTCTGCGGCCCTGGGGAGGACCAGAGGGGAGGGCTCACTATGCGGAGCATGGGAACCTGCCAGTGTTGATGTCATGCCGACGCCACCAGGGCCACCGTCAGAGGCTCCCAGAGGGCCTGGATGGCCCCTGGGCGACGTGGGAGGAGAGGGTCCTCCTGCAGAAAAGGGGTCGGGAAGTGGGGCCGGGAGCTCGCATCAGGCCACTGTCTTCTGGGTATCGGGCCTCGTGTGATGAGTGAGGCTGCATGGTCCATTCCAAGGGCACCAGGAGGCAGAGACCTGGGCTGCATCCCAGCAGGGCACTCGTCTGCTGGGGCGCATCCACTTCCCCGAGCCTCAGTTTCTTCGTGCATCAAATGGGTGCATGATCCTTCTGCAGTTCCCCTGAAGCAGCTTGCTGTTAGCTGTTAGTGGCAGTGACTGTAATCCCTGAAGCTTTAAGGACGAGGAGTCACTCATGGGTGCCCGTCGGGGAGGCTGGAACTCTGGGGGTCTTGCTCGCTGGGGGGCCGTGCGCCTTCACGGCCACGTGTGCTCTTGGGGCATCGTGATTTGGCTTTTTCCTGGCCGCTGTTCACTCCTGGTGAGAGGAAGAAGGAAGTGGGAGAAACCAAGCCGATTCAGGAAGGTGGACGATGGAGAGCGGACAGGAGGGCGGGGCTGCTGGCGGTGCCCTCAAGCTGTGACAGAGGAGGGTCCTTGCTGGGCCGCCCATCGCCCAGGCCCGTCCCTGCCCGGCCCCTGCTCTGAGAGGCATCCTGGGTTCAGTCTCAGAGGCTGCACAGACCCCCAGAAGTTCCTGCTACTGTCGGCCCCAGAGCTGGGAGCACGTGCCACTGGCTCAGAGGATGCCCCTGGGCCCCTCTGTCCATCTGGGCTGCACAGCACGCCGGCCGGGCCCCTTTCTGGACCTGCTGTGATGGGCGCCTGGTCAGAGACACAGCCCAGGACCGACCACGAGTGCTGCCTGCTTGGTTTCAGGACGGGAGGGGCATCCCGTGCTCTGCCCAGCCCCCCTGGCTCCCGCGGGGGCCGCTCCCTTCTTCGTCCTCCCTGTGGCTTCACGTGGTGTCCCAGCTGGGGGCCGCCGCCCACTTCCACTTCATACAGAAGGAGAAGTCTCTGCCCTGAGAAGGAGCATAGCACCCTGCCGCAGACCGCCACCCACTCTGCCTTTGCCATGGACCCAGGGACCCACGTCACGCTGATGGCTGATGCAGGAGCTGCAGTGACTTGGTCGGACAGGCCGTCTTCCAGAAGGCATCTCTGTGCCAAGGGACGGATGAGGCCCAGAGCCGGCGACCTCCCCAGCACCAGCCACCACGCCTCGCCTGGGTGTCCACAGGTACCCACTGGCTTCACGCACGGGTCTGTTTGGTTTTTAATTGAAGGATGGTGGATGACCAGTGTTGTGCTGGTTTCTGGTGTACAGCGTTCAGCACATGTGTATCTGTTCTTTTTCAGATTCTTTTCCATTATAGGCTATTGCGAGGTATTGAATACATTTCCCCGTGCTGTACAGTAGGACCATGTTGTTTATCTCTTTTATATACAGTAGTGTGTGTCTGCTAATTCCGAACTCCCAATTTATCCCTCCCCACCCTTTCCCCTTTGGTAACCACAAGTTTGTTTTCTGTGTCTGAGTCTGTTTCTGATTTATAAATAAGTTCATTTGTGTAATTTTTTTAGATCCTACATATGAGTGATCTCATGTGGTATTTTTCTTTCTCTTTCTGGCTTACATCACTTAGAATGACAATCTCCAGGGCCATCCATGTTGCTGCAAATGGCATTATGTTGTCTTTTTTATGGCTGAGTAGTATTCCATTGTATAAATATACCACAGTTTCTTGTTGATGGACATTTAGGTTGTTTCCATGTCTTGGTTATTGTAAATGGTGCTGCAATGAACATTTAACTTACGACCTGTAAACATTAACTTATATGTCTGCTGGTTGACCTTTGTCTTCAGACGGCTCTTCTCCGTGTAAGAAGGTCAGTGGCTTCCCTTCTGGGGCTGCTGTGTCTCTGGCCTGGTCGGTCACTGGATGAGATCCCGCAGTGACATGACCCACCCACTGTCACACGACTTCCAGATGCTGGCGTTCAGGGGCGCTGGGTTTCTGAGTTCAGGTTTCTGCTGTTCCGGGTCGCTTTGGTGCTTTGCATCCCTCACGCATCAGCCACAGAGCTGACGTGAGTCTGTGTGTGAGCCTGGTGGAAGCCCCCAACCGTTGGGAGCTCCGGCTTGCTGCCAGTCTCCCTGGAACCCCCACCCGCAGGCTCGGGCCTGGGCTTCCCTGCGCTGCCCGGAAGGATGCCCCGAGGACCCAGGCGCCTGCCCGCCCCTCCCCGTGGCCCTGCTCACCTCATGTCTGTGATGTCTTCCCTGAGACCCCGGCCCTCCCCGGAGACACAGGCAGGAGAGCATGTCTCCCCAGCTCCCGGCAGCTCCCGGTCAGCTGGGCTGGGCCTGAGCTGCTGGGAATGTGAGTGTGGATGTCCGACGGCCTCGCTGCTGGAGCCTGAGACAGCCCTGCACGAGGGAGCTGGGGCGCTGAGCCCCATTCTCCTGCCCAGCCCTCCCATCCCTCGAGGCCCCAAGCCCACTAGCCAGCTCCGATCCGGGCAAAGCGCCCCCCTCTGCCCGCACTGAGCCTTCAGAGGCATCCGGTGCAGGAATGAACTGGTCTCATGGTGGGAGAGGGGTCTGCCTTTACCTCCCGCAGGATGTCGGCTGTGGCATTCCTTCTCCTGGGAACAAATGACCTGAGTGAGTAAAAAGGAACGAGGGAGTTTTCTCTAAGACCCCTGGTCCCGCGAGCAGGGGACCTGTGAGGGTCTGTGTGCGCGACACCCTGGCCCCACGTCCACGGGCAGCCTGACAGCCTCGTGAAGCACAGTGGTGCCTGTGACCCAGCGGGTGGCTTTGGGGTGAGGAGATCGTGCAGCCCAATGTGGAGCCAGCAACTGGCCACTAACACATCTCAGAAGTGAGAGCCGTCAGCCACGTCCCTGAGGGTCATCCGTGACAGTCTGTCTGTGAGCCTCTCTGGGAGGTTGTCCTGTCCTTGCCCAGCCTCCAAGGAGGCCCGGGGCCCAGCCTCTGCGTCTCAGGAGTGTTCACCCCGCCCTCCCCTCCTCCCACTCCGCCCGTTAAGGGAGGAGCCGGTTAATGTCTAAAGTGCCCAGGTCAGCAACGTTCCCAGATTTGCTGTGGGCCAGGCCCCAAGCTGGCTGCCAGGGCCATGTGGGCTGCCGCCATCCGGGACCAAGCAGGGAGGTCAGTCTGGGTAGAGGTTCCGTTGATCCATGTGTGCATGCGTTTTCACATTTGGCCATTTTTTTTTAATGAATAGTTCTGTTTTAGGGCAGTTTCGGGGTCGCAGCAAAATCGAGGGGAGAGTACGAATTCAGGGACTCGCCCGGAGCCCTCTTCCCACCGGCGTGCATGCAGGCATGGTGCCACTTGTTCAGCGACGCTCCAGCACTGCTGCCTTATGGCTGACGGAGTCCGCGGTGCACACGGCGGCTCACTGTGTCGTTCGCCCCGCGGATCTGGACAAGCGTCCGATGACATGTACTCCCCGTTAGGGTCCCACAGAGAGCAGCTTCCCTGCGCCGCACGTCTTCGGCATGCCTGTTCCTCCGTCCTCCCCGACCCCTGGCAGCCCCTTTGCTGTCTCCATGGTTTTCCGTATAGTGGGAACCATGCCGCCGGCAGCCTTTTCGGACTGGCGTTTTTCTCTTAGCCACGTGCATCGAAGGTCCCTCCCTGTCTTCTTGTGACTTGACCATTCACTTCTCTTTACTGCTGAGTAATATCCCCCTGTCCGGAGGGACCGCAGTTTATTTATCCATCAGCCATGGAAGGACATCCCGGCTGATTCCCTGTCCTGTGTTTCATTTTCATAAGTTGTCACTGGGGTTGGAAGAGCCATTAAGCTCCCGTCCCTTTTCCTGTAAGACCGCTTTCCTGGTAGGCCGTCCCCACCCATCTTTTTTGATTTTTTTTTCTTTAATTGTGTTCCACATTTTTATTTGTTTATTTTTGGTGAGGAAAGGTAATTAGGTTTGTCTGTTTATTCCTGGAGGAGGGGCTGGGGCTCGAACCCAGGGCCTCACGCATGCTGAGCGCGTGCTCTACCACTTGAAGTATACCCTACCCCTTTTTTGGCTTTTTAATTAGAAGAAAGTCACTCTGCACATTGCAACCCCGAAGCTGTTACCCCAAGGCCCAGAGTTTGGGGGCTGCCCCCACCACGTGAATTCCTACCAGCAGAGGCCATGGCCCGTGCGCGGGGGCTGCTCGGGAGGTCAGCACGCCTCGTGCAGCCGTGCCAGGGAAGTGCTAGTTTTCTGTAAACACAGCGGCTTCCTTTGTGCAGAAATTTGTGTTTTTAAAACCATGAGTCATCTGGGCCCGAGCTGGGGCGTCGGTCTGGGCCTTGGGTCTGCCTTAGGCTCGGAGGCGGCCAGCTGGACAGGTCCCCCGGGGACCGGCTGGCTCTGCTGTCGGTGGCCGCGGGTCCCCATTCTCCATGCCCGTCTCAGGGGCCTTGCTGGGCACCAGGCAGGCTGGTGGCACCGCGTCTGCCATTTCACGGGAGGAGACAGAGGCTGACGTGGAGGCCGGCATGGATGTGGTCGCGTCATTGAAAGTCTAGCCCCCCATGACTGATTCGCTCCCCAGTGCAGCCCACGTCTAAGTGATGTTTATGTAGGATTCACCAGCCTGCCCCCAGAAGAGCCCAGAAGGGAATTCTAATCTTTTGAAATACATTCATTTTAAGTAAATCATAGAATATAAAAACCTGCCCTGTTTTCCCCAAATCGTCACTTTTTGTTCCACATTGTGGAGTGGGTGGCCCACGAGGCAGGGCCCACGCAGACCCAAGGTAGACCTGCACTCACCTGCCGCCCGGCAGCCTCCTTACCTGGGGAACAGGAGGCGGTGGGACAGCCTGGGCCACCACACGTCCAGACGCACTCTGCTATTTACACATGGGAGGCGCCCTGGGAACCAACTTTTGGGCCACATCCTTCCCACTCCTGGAGCCACGTGTGTCACACATTCTTACTGGAGAGGCCATCCCTGAGGGGAGGGGCACCTGGGCCTGGGGGCTTCTTACGTTGCTCAAAACAGCGTCTGAAATTCTGGGAACACGCGTTTCTCCCGTTCACTGGAGCCGGCTCCGTGCTCCAGATGTTTG